>NC_085103.1:5898108-5968108 GCF_963422355.1 Corticium candelabrum
CAGTTGGAAAATATATATTAAAAAGACAGACAGATAGACAGACAGACAGACAGACAGACTGACATACAGTTGGAAAATATATATTAAAAAGACAGACAGATAGACAGACAGACAGACAGACTGACACACAATTGGAAAATGTAAAAAACAGACAGACAGACAAACAGACGTACAGACAGTTGGAAAATATATATTAAAAAGACAGACAGATAGACAGACAGACAGACAGACTGACCTACAGTTGGAAAATATATATTAAAAAGACAGACAGACAGACAGACAGACAGACCGACTGACAGACTGACACACAATTGGAAAATGTAAAAAACAGACAAACAGACGTACAGACAGTTGGAAAATATATATTAAAAAGACTGACAGGCTGACACACAGTCGGAAAATGTAAAAAAACACAGACAGACAAACAGACGTACAGGCAGTTGGAAAATATATATTAAAAAGACAGACAGACAGACAGACAGACAGACAAACAGACAGACAGACTGACACACAATTGGAAAATGTAAAAAACAGACAGACAGACAAACAGACGTACAGACAGTTGGAAAATATATATTAAAAAGACAGACAGATAGACAGACAGACAGACAGACTGACATACAGTTGGAAAATATATATTAAAAAGACAGACAGATAGACAGACAGACAGACAGACTGACACACAATTGGAAAATGTAAAAAACAGACAGACAGACAAACAGACGTACAGACAGTTGGAAAATATATATTAAAAAGACAGACAGATAGACAGACAGACAGACAGACTGACCTACAGTTGGAAAATATATATTAAAAAGACAGACAGACAGACAGACAGACAGACCGACTGACAGACTGACACACAATTGGAAAATGTAAAAAACAGACAAACAGACGTACAGACAGTTGGAAAATATATATTAAAAAGACTGACAGGCTGACACACAGTCGGAAAATGTAAAAAAACACAGACAGACAAACAGACGTACAGGCAGTTGGAAAATATATATTAAAAAGACAGACAGACAGACAGACAGACAGACAGACAGACTGACACACAATTGGAAAATGTAAAAAACAGACAGACAGACAAACAGACATACAGACAGTTGGAAAATATATATTAAAAAGACAGACAGATAGACAGACAGACAGACAGACAGACTGACACACAGTCGGAAAATGTAAAAAAACACAGACAGACAAACAGACGTACAGACAGTTGGAAAATATATATTAAAAAGACAGACAGACAGACAGACAGACTGACACACAATTGGAAAATGTAAACAAACAGACAGACAGACAAACAGACATACAGACAGTTGGAAAATATATATTAAAAAGACAGACAGGCTGACACACAGTCGGAAAATGAAAAAAAAACACAGACAGACAAACAGACGTACAGGCAGTTGGAAAATATATATTAAAAAGACAGACAGACAGACAGACAGACAGACAGACTGACACACAATTGGAAAATGTAAAAAACAGACAGACAGACAAACAGACATACAGACAGTTGGAAAATATATATTAAAAAGACAGACAGATAGACAGACAGACAGACAGACAGACTGACACACAGTCGGAAAATGTAAAAAAACACAGACAGACAAACAGACGTACAGACAGTTGGAAAATATATATTAAAAAGACAGACAGACAGACAGACAGACAGACAGACTGACACACAATTGGAAAATGTAAACAAACAGACAGACAGACAAACAGACATACAGACAGTTGGAAAATATATATTAAAAAGACAGACAGATAGACAGACAGACAGACAGACAAACAGACAGACTGACACACAGTCGGAAAATGTAAAAAACAGACAGACAGACAAACAGACGTACAGACAGTTGGAAAATATACATTAAAAAGACAGACAGACAGACCAGGCAGACAAACAGACACACACGCATGCACACGCACACAGTGGAATTGCTTGGAGTACATGCACTAAATGTCTTTACAGAAGTAGCATGGTTCAATTTAATTAATAAACTTTGTCTAAACAGATGAAATGGCAAAAGAACAACTTCGAAAGCACTGGAAGGAGCTGCGTGACAGACTAGACACAGAACTTTTGATAGACGAACTGTATCAAAATAAAATGATTCATTTAGATGATCTTGAAAACATTCGAGCCGAGAGAGCACGACACAAGAAAGCTCTAGTATTGCTTGCTAAGATGATGAGATCCTCACATAAGGAGATACAACAGTTTGCACGATTATTGACACGCACAGAAGGGATCAAAGATCTTGGTGATCGGTTGCTACGCGACTTAGTGTCCGAGACAGCTAGACATGATTACTCAGTCGGTCCTTTGGACAGTTTGTAGGAGATTGACTGGTTTGCAAACTCTAGATGTTTTAATGCAAAGCATGAATGGTATGGCATGAAATTTGATATTTTGCATTTAGTGTTCTGTGCTTCTTGGCTGTTTTGTAGTTGCCATGGGTTATAACCGTTTTGAATACTATGTACTGTTTGATTCTTTTATCTCAGTGGTTATTTTTGCTGCAACAGAAAATGTTATACAAAGTAAAGATAAGATAAGGCACCAAAGGTACATGTACTAGTAATATGATTCATGCTGTAAACATATACATGTACACTGTGAGGAGGAGTCCAAGCAGGTCACGTGTACTAAAGCAGAGCACACCTTGTCTAAAAAAGGGAAGCCAGCCCCGCCCCCTTTGAATTTAATTAACTAACTACCCTATTACCCATTGCTATATTACCCATGACCTTTTTTCCTACTATGTTTAGAATATGACACCATAAACATGCAATTGCATCAGTTGCTAAAAATAGCATCTTAACTCTAGAAAAGGGCAACTCGGCCATGGAGTCTGTAGATCGGGTAGTACTCACTGCTATCTGCTATTTTATCAAACTCGTATTTTAATGACTAACACACTTCCTCGACTGGACAATGACAGATATGAGCTACAGTCGCAGCCAAACACAGGTGAGATATGCAACCCCGTGCCCAACGCTAGACGATAAAAGCAGTAGCCTACTACTCCAGGTACTGGAATCACTTAATGCGAAAGACAGCTTGCGTACAGGTCACTGCATGTATATGCAACCGCTTCAGCTTTAAGTGCATGGTTACAGAAAGGATATTTCTAACTAGAAATCCATGCACTGCGTGTTCGTCGGATCCTTTTCAAGAAAATCTACATGATTGTTTAGTAGAGTCTGCTATTAGAGATTGCGAATGTCTATAATTTCACTTCCGTTTTAGGGTAGAAGTCTAGCTAGCCGTTCTATGGCTAGATCGATATCTGTACATCGGGATACTTGTTCATCAACAATATTCTCCAAGCCTTCTCAGTCTTTACCTTTGGAAGCGTCATCGTGTGAGAGTTCTTGCAGCGCTGGCGTTACGAGCGTAAAGCAGCTGAGTCGAGGAAGTGTGTCACGTCAACTCTCTAGATCCAATGGAGGCCCCTCTTCTAGGCAACATCACATGTACAGTTGCGTAGATCTAGATGGGAGCTATTTGCAATTGGTCCAATCAGAGATGGCTGTTGTTGGGCAAGTACAGCGAGTGCAACAGTATGGGCATGGGCCGTCAGCATCATCATCACCAAGAAAACAGAAAGAGAATTCAATGAAGCAACAATTGCATGGACTTCCTGAACCCCAAAGTCACAAAACTGAGACTTGGAATGATTCTAGAGAGACTGCTGCTGAAGTCTTGCGAGGAAACTGGAAGAAACTAGTTGACAGACTTGAACCTGACATGGTGATTGACGACCTGTACCAGGGAAATATCATATGTCGTATGGGGCTTGAAAAAATCGATGCAAAAGATACAAGAACATTAAAATGTAGATGTCTACTGAAGATGATAATCACCCAATCAAGGTCAGCAATAGTGGATTTCTGTACGATATTGAGCAGAACAACAGGCATCAGCGACCTTGGAATGAACCTGATTGGAGAGTTAGCTAAGAGCAAGTGCACGCAACCCCTAGAGACATGGGTATGAGCCACACACAGACAACTGAACAACTTTACTAGACATTTCGTTTGCTGTACATATATAGTCTTGTAAAATGAGTGTACATAATGTTGAACTGACCTCACATAATAAACAGCCTAACACATACTCAAATTGTTAATTAGACAACATTTGTATATACTTTTAGATGATAAAAGAATATGAAACTCAGAATTCACACTTTGATGTCAGAACTATCGTTGAGTGCCTCGAATGCAATATTCTGATCTATCCAACAGTCAGGCTAGTGCACATGTATTATTGCTTTTCAAACATTACTACAATATTGCTACAGGGGCTTGGAGACAATCCAGCATCTCATCTGTTAACCTATATATATATATATATATATATATATATATATATATATATATATATATATATATCTGTTTGGATTTTAGGTGCATGGTTGGTCTACAAATTAACTTAATAAAGATAAGATGGTTGGTAGATTCTATAAAAAGTCTATGACAAATGAAACCAGCACATATATACATTCCATAAAATCTACAAAGCACCAACAACAAGCACACAGGCAGTTAGGCATTTGGCAGACAATTAATATTGACAGACTAAACTGATACAAAAGATGAGCAAACAGGGAGACAGAAAACCAGACAACTTCTGAATTTACCATCTGATTGCGTTACAATAGGAAACATTCTTGTGGTTGTCGATCTCTGAAGTAAGTTTCATCTTGTATTGTCTAATTTGTACTTCCTTAACTGTCTACATGCAGAGTTGCCATGCTAACTGTGGATGAAGCTAGTGGTCAGTTATGATGATTTTGAGACATCCTGGATGTGAACTGTGAATGATGATCACAACAGTGGCTGTGGAATACAGAAACCACAGAATCCAAACTCACAATTACAAATTTACAACTCCAAAAATATCAGCATTATGTGCACCATAGACCAAATAGCAGTTTCAGAATCAATATAATTAATTAATTAAGGTAGAGCAGGATGTCACAAACCTTTGCAGGGTAGATCATCCAATGACCTGTAGAACTTGCATGGTGCAAGTTTTTAGATAAAAGTGCTGGCCTATTACATGTCAGCAATTCTTTTCTCTTGAACATTATTTGCCACCAAGTCCAGGAAAAACTATTACAGCTTGATGGAATTATCTTTCTATTGTGGGTAAACCTCATGGGTATTCTGAGGAAACCACTCCTTATAGCTCAAGAGCTTTTTGGGATAAATTGAGTTAATGGTTTCTTTCCCCCACAGGACAAGTGGTCTACTGTCCCATCCAGGAAAGCAGATAATATGCACCAGTCCTCTCGTGCAATTAACTACACAATTTGAACATATCTGCTTCCTCCATTGAAAGCCAGCAGAGCAGTCAGGTATCAGTTGGTCTGCTGTGTCTACTTGCACAACTGATCGGGCTCCACAATATTAGTCCTTATAAATTAGATTAGTCTACAACGTCAAGCCCCACATATTCACAAGGACACCTTGAGGTATAGTTCTAATTCATGACGATTTTGGAAGTATATCCACCTTTGAATGAATATTTATAGACCCTGTCCTGTGGCTACCAGTTCCCACTGCAAGAACAAACGTCCTTCCAAAAAATCTAATTATATACATTGCATAGGTAGGTTATGTCCAGTTTACATTGTATACATTGTACAATTTGCCACTAAATTCTTTCCTCTTTATTGCCAAGTATACTACGCAAGAAGTTTCCACCACCAAATATTTCAACTAACCCTATGCATACCCTTCCCTGGTGCACCTTATTTTCAGCTTAAAAGCCACTACTGGTTGTTGTGAGGAAATCAGGAATATATTTTCAGCCTGGAAGCTGGACATTACCCATGAGTACCACAATAGTGTTGATATATTTTCATTCTGTACAATGTAAACAAGAAAAAAACGGGGGGGGGGGGTGCTATAACCTAAATTTACCATAAAGACAAACTGTCATCATACAGGAAAGAAAGAGAAAGATAGTAATACAGATGCTAACAGACATTGACCTTGACCTCAACTTCAATATCCTCTCTATCATATACCACAACACACAAGTAACAAAGAGCTTGCCAGTGAGACCAGCAAAATTGACACAAAGCAATTGTACCTGTTGGTTAGACAAGATGAAATCTTGAACAGTTCTGTTGTTGGTCTTATGATATAGTCACAAGTTCTTGCTTCTCTATACTTCAGTGTCAATCAAGGCGTGCATTATAGTCTTGAGTGATGTACTCATGTAGCTGCAATCTTTTGAATTGCATATAGTTTAAAACCAGTGATAAAAGACTCATCGAATGTAACGATCCCTTGCAATTTGTTTTAACAGAGAATCAAACTGCCCAGACTCCATGTACCAATCATCAATTTTATCACACAATCGTCACCATCAATTTATTAGACAACAGACGAACAGACAAGCAAACAGACTGATCGTCAAAAAGACAGAGACCACCAGGCAAAGACATGCTATAGGTATTAAACAGAAACCATACAATTGATATTTGAAGCACATTTAGAGGCAACTACTGGTGGCAAAAGTTGCTATAGCCATGTATCTCCTATTGACAAGTTATAATCATGCAGAATCGTATATGCCATGCTTGCTTCATCAAGTAGTTGAAATAGAGATAAGAATGTACAGTTACTGCATTCACAGATTAATTAAGCAACCCACATCCCAATAATTTGGCTAGAAAATTCCACAATAAACCACACATTTGGAAGCAACCTTCACTACATACTTGTGGCCCAGTACATACACAAGATATCTCAACAGTGAGGTTTGAGTGGGAAACCACAGCTACTACAAAGCAACACACAAACTAATTATAAAGTCAATGCATACACCACAGCAGGCAAGTCCATGCCACCAGACTGGCTGCAACTGACAAAACATTCAGTGCAAGTATGTGAGTGAGACACATCAAGGGGCAACTGTAAACCTCACAATCGTCGGAATTTATCAGAGAGACATGCATGTATGGTCACTCAGACATGCAAGCAAATGAGTGAATAGAAATGCAAAGCATGCTCCTCTGATGTGGCAAACGGTGAGTGTAAGAAGTTATTCTCAACCAAACTAACTCCAAGAACAAAGAACAATCAATGCATCAAACACAATTTGTTATCTAGCCAGTATGCATACTGTCTGATGGATTGTTGGATGAAATGCAATTAGTTAATTGCAGTGGCTCTCTACAGACAGAAGGTTGCTATGGTGCACTACTCACTAAGTCATATATATAGAAACACCATCTGCTCACTCCACATTCCAGTTTAATCAAATTTCAGCCAAATTATGCATTCCAGTAATCCCATTCCCTTTGATAAACAGACAGAGAGCACAAAAAAGTGCTGCAAACCTGTAAACTCAGCCTCAAGCCCCAAGTGTTTGTTACCTCATATAATTCTCATCACCAAATGCAACCGACTGTTTCTTCACACAAGATCATTATTGCTACATATATGCAAGAATCCATAGTCACTGCCTACTGCTTTTTACTAATGATGTCATCAAAAACAAACAGCCAACAAACACACAGTAATGACCTTCAACTGTGACAAGAGAAACTGAAACACCAGAATAAGAATGGAATGAGGCATTCAAGTAATTTGCTAAATAAAGAGCGGGTGTTCAGGTTGAAGTTTCAACATCTGCTTCTTACAGTTTTAGAATTGCCATGATAATTAGAATTCATTGCAATTTACAGCATCTAAAGCCTGGTTTCTACCAGTAGAGATAGATACAGTTTCACTGACTGTTCAAGCTGGCAACATGCAACCAGTCATTAGTGTCCTTTCAGTCTGTATACCATTTAGCTATCAAATTAGGACTAGAATAGTCAACACCCAAAGGTGAAAGTGAGCAGCAGGATTACTACAGTTACTATACTCATCATACAAACAAAAAACAAATTGAAACATGTGCGTTTGCTCATGAATTCCCAAACCCCTGAAAGAACCACAAGTGCTCTTATGCTATTTCAGACTCAGTACTGTTTGTTAAGTTTTAATATAATTTATTCTAGTTAATTAAGCCATTAGAGACAGGATGAGACCAGATAGTAGGCAGAGTACGTGTGTCATTAAATATCAAAATTAGAAGCCACTGGGCGTCTGCCCGTTAGCGAAACATTCAACACACAGATGTAGGTAGATAAACACCAGACCACATGTGCAAAATACACTTGACCTTGAATCTTGAATAATCAAATTGATCTTGTCAAGACAATCAACACACGCCAGCCGACGAGCGGCTAGTCCACACTTTACATTTAATTGAAGAGGCAATCAGCGCCGCTTTTAGCGGTCTCTAGTGTCTGCAAATTTTCTAATGGCTACAATATAGCCTCGGCTCTTCACTTCTGCGCCGTTTTCTGATCGAAATCTTCGTCTAGGAATTTCTCCTGCCCCACGCGGTATATTGTGAAGGCGTCTAGGTATGTGAGTTAAGTCAAGTGAGTGACTGGACCAGGAAATAGCGAAACCACTAGAGTACACGACAGCTGACGACAGCCAACATGGCCGCTACCATACTTCCGGTGGATACATATGCTTGCCGCAAGCCCCAAAAACCCAAGAAAGACGCCAATGTTCCTCTTTCTCACTCTTGCATACCACTGCTCCTTTGCCTTCTCGAGAAAGTCCGCGTTTACCTCATTTGGAGAGAAGCGACGTGACATAATTAGCGTACTTTATCTTGTGGAAGGTTCCAGACGTCATTACACCACGCGCGTTAGAGTCCGGCATCCAAAAGGTCGCGACAAATACGTCATTGGCTCTTCTAAATCGAGCCCACGAAAATGACGTAATGTGACTCATCCTATATATCACATGACGAGCTCGCCAGTCGTCAGTTGTTACTGTGAGCTACCAGAGAGAAGGTCGGATACTTGTGTGAAGATTGTAATCAACATGGTTCTTGGAGGCATCGAATCTGCGCCGCTTGCGCCTTACGCTTACGTCCAACATAATCAACTACAGAAACATCCACTGATGACGATGACAATGCAGGTAACGCATTGCACGTAGCATGACTCACTCGATTTCGACACCCAAAACTTCCTATATAAACACGATCACACTCGCAAAACGTTCAGTCGCTTGGATGCGTTTGCTTGCTTGCTGCCGCAACCCTTAAATCTTTCGTCTTTTGTTGTGTGCTACTTGTCGTCTTTACTTATTGGCTTTACTTTGTGTGCAGACACCGCCGCCTAATCAATGCGCTGTGAGCGGTCCGCTCTATAAACGCGCCTTTAACTTCAACGGTGAAGGATTGGATGATATCAAGTCGTTTCTAGAACTTTATG
This sequence comes from Corticium candelabrum, assembly GCF_963422355.1. Classification (NCBI taxonomy): domain Eukaryota; kingdom Metazoa; phylum Porifera; class Homoscleromorpha; order Homosclerophorida; family Plakinidae; genus Corticium; species Corticium candelabrum. Next base: position 5,907,435 of record NC_085103.1, read on the forward strand.
ACGTGCCTGTCGAATCCTACGGGCAGAACATGCGCGATTTGTCCGCTTTTCCGATGCAGAGAGATAGCGGAAGTGAGCAAGATGTATTAGATCTGAAACTAATGGAGACGGCGCCGTCGCAGAAAGTTGCGGAAGCGGTTTCTCCTGCTGCTTCTCAGACGCACGAGTCGCTAATCGAACAAGGCCAATGCTCGAACCCTTTCTGTCCTTGTTGTTTGTCTTCGCATAATGTTTCATCTCAAAGCGGTGAGCGACAAACGGCGGAGCATCATCACCAGAACAGTCTTAATTCCAGTCCTACAGAAATGCTGAGTTCGCCGTTCAATAATCTGGGTATGACGTCGACTCCGTCTCCTCAGGCGCGTGGAGCAAGAGAAGAGTTCGATGAGCGTCGCATGTCACCTGGAATGTCGCCTGGTATGTCACGGCCCTATCCTTCTGCTGTTGCTCCTTCTCAGCAGCCGATGATGTGGAATCCTAGCGGTATGAGTGCTACACCGTTCCAGCCTCAAAACGGTTTACATGAATTTACTGATCCGGATGACCTTAGTATTCAAGGGCTACTCAATGATTTCATGTCATTCAATGATGGAGGTTATCAGGATGGCAGTGGTAGAGACAGCAGTGCAAGGTCATCACCATCCTACTCAGTTGATAGGATCTCATCCAGCTCTCCAGGCATGGCTCCAGGCGATGGCAAGGGAAGTACTATGTGCGACTCAATGTTTACAGTCTCCTCTCCCCAAGCACATGTATCATCTGTAGACCCTGGAATTGGTAGTTCAGGCGGGAGTGTGAATGGTGACTTTAGTCCATCAGCAAATCAAGATGTCAAGCCTTTTCATTTACCACCGACATATGAGCCGGGATCAGGAGAACCTCCTGTTCGAGACAAGACAGAAGATGAACAAGACCATCCGATACGTTTGGGCTGTGGGATTGTAGTTACTGAGCGCCAAGTAGTTGATATGCCTGTCCACGAACTAAACCGACTGCTTTACCAGTCGAAGCTCACAGAAGCTGAGATCTCTCTGGTCAAGGAGACGAGGAGACGAGGCAAGAACAAAGTGGCAGCACGTAACTGTAGGAAAAGGAAGCTTGATACAATCTCAGAGTTGGAAAAAGAAGTGGAGGAGTTAAAGGGAAAGAAATCAAAATTGGCCGAACAAAAGGCCAGCATAGAGAATGAACTTCAAACATATAAAGAAAAGACAGAGGCACTCACCAGGTTCATTCTGGAGCGGGTGAAAGATGACTCGGGTCTTAGACTGAACTCAGACGAGTTCACGCTTGAAAAGTCAGAGGACGGTCGGCTGTTTGTGTTGCATAAACTGCGGACTGCCAATGGGAAGACTGTTGCTGTCGTTGCTTGACTTAGTTAGGGCTCAAGATGTCTTTAGTGTTGGTTAGGTAACTCTCTGGTTTTGACCCAGAAAGTTTCTAGTTGACATTGGGACTGTAATGAGTGACGATGGTTTATATGAGACCAGCAGTAATGCTGTCTGCTTAGAGTAATGCTGTATGCTTCAATAAATGTTTTATGTATACTAAGGTGCTTCGTATCTTTGTAAATTTGCGTTTGCTGTAAGCTGAATATGTATATACTTCATTTGACTTTTGCGTTGCGTCGCACTGCCATGGTCACATACATAATTGTCTTTCCCCTAATGCCTGTTGAATAAGGAGTGAAAGCCCTCCAGCCTAGAACATCCAACGCAGGAGATAAGCAGTGTAAGTGTGGGTGTACAGGCTCTGCTATTGCGTACCTCAATGAACAGAGATACTAAAGTATCAGAAAAAAGGGGAAACTGCAGGCTTTTGCGTGTTTTACACCCTAGATCCTAGTAATTCCACATACACTATCGCGAAACCCCACATTCACTCCTACACCAGATCACCAGAGCTAAACCCCAAGCAGCAGTAATCTGATATTCTCAGTCTATTCTTAGATATTTTTAGATCTATTTAGAGCGATTTCAGCTCTGATTTGTGCATGCATCCTTGCTATGTGTCTGACCTTTGCAACTGGCCATGGTGTGTTCCGCCTAGGTGCTGTCAATGGTAACAGTCTGTGTATTCTACACACCTGGTGAGGTGTTGCTGGGTGTGCCTCTTCACTTGCAGCTGTTTGTATGATAACACACACACAGACCACACTGTTGGAGGCTACAACGCGCTGGTATAACCAGATTATATGACAACTATGTTGCTGGCAGTTGCTTTGCCACCTGCTGTTGCTGACAATATTAATTGTAGAACAATATTTAAGCATTTTAGGTCCACAATCAGCAACAGGTGTGTGTGTGTGTGTGTGTGTGTGTGTGTGTGTGTGTGTGTGTGTGTGTGTGTGTGTGTGTGTGTGTGTGTGTGTGTGTGCTGGAGCCACTCAACTGTCCCTAAGTGATGTATCATTACATTTGTCATGTCCAAGAATCAATGGACATACATTCACATTATGATTTTCGTAGCCATAGACTAGCAGTCATGACAAATTGGATAGCATTCTGCACACCAACAAATGCCCGACCTGTCTCTTCAACAATTAGCCACACCTGAACAAAGAAATCATCAGGTTTCCTCACAATCATTCCGACTTCGAAGCCACAAACATTCCTTCTAATGACTTTATGTGAGGCAACAGGACATTCTTTGCCTAACCAAACCCACAAAGGCAGCATCAATTTCAATGTGGGCAATTTGTCAATCGATCAAGAACGTCATCTGTTGATGGGATGCATGAACAAACTGAAGACTGAACCTTTGATTACAACCACCAAGGTTTTTGTTTTTTAATTTGGTGGTCCCGACTGGTTGACAGTAAAAGTTTGATCCCACAAGGTGACCATATGCTTACTCAGGAAAGTCTTCTCAACAGACTGTGTCTTCAGGCAGAATAAACTACAACTCAATTATGCCACTTCAATGGTCTCTGTTGTTGACCGGATGCACTGCACATGATGCCAGTACGTAGACCAACATAGAGTGTAGTCGAAAGTCTTCATGTAGAAATCCAAGAAGTTACGATGCAGACGTCAACAGAACTAAAGCGTAAATGAAGAATTCCGCATTGAAATGAAACGTCGAGAAGCTGAAATGGATAACATCAGGTGCTAGTATCTTGGATGCAAAGTCAGGCCTCATATTGTAGGGATTGTGCAGGCACCCACTCTGGTACAACACGACCTTGCAAAGCCAAGAAAATGGACGCACACAAAGTAAACAACATGTGGTTCAACATGTGTGTGTGACACTAACATGTGTAGCAGACTAGGCAAAGACAATGAAGTGTTGTGGTGTATAGGTTGTTGTGATGGGATTTCATTGAGCGAAACCAATAAGGTCAAGTACACACAAGCACAAGTACAGGTGCTCGTTAACATCATAACTAAACTACAGGGTATGTTCGTTGCTATAGACAAAGTTTCCAAACATTTCTTAGTCTCTTGTCAAAAGGCATTTTCCTGCTGTGTTTTCCTTGTTTGGTTAATTGTGGTACATTCGATTGTCCTTTTTCTTGAATACATAAAGTTTGAAACAAATTGGGAGAGAGACATTCAGTTATGGCTGCCTCTGTTAATAGACTTCCTGGTGCAGAGCTGGTCCAGGTAGATGCAGGAAAAATGAGTGCGATATACACAATACAGAAAGGTTTGTGGCTTCCTGGTTTTAGATGATCCACAACAATGAATGCCATTTCCATCCAATAGAGCTCTCAAAAACACAAAGTCCTAGTCTACTCTAGTCTGTGTCTTCATCCAAACAGAATGCTGTTCAGACATGATAAGCAATCTGCATGACTTCTATGCATGCGATGGTCATTGCCAACCATTACAGCAGGTGCAACTGATTAGCAAAAATCGACCCTCTCTCTTCGTTTAGTGTAGAAAGCAGAGATTGTAGTTATTCACAGATGCAAGCCCCCCCACACACACACACCTGAAACCTGGAATTCACCTAATACCCACTATGGGCTTCGGCATCGTAGAAGTTTTCATGCTCACACACTCACGCACAGACACACACACACACACACACACACACACACACACACACACACACACACACAGTAAAGTGGCAATAAAAATCAGTGAGTCTTTCAAACAGTTTCAGTCAGTAGATCTTCTGGCCATTTCAATTTTAAAATAAAATTTTCCAGTTTTCTTCTGCTTCGCAACTTTATGAGTAAATCTTCACATAAAATTAATTAAACCCAATTACAAATTTAAATTCATAAAAATAAAATTGAAATGACCAAGACTCCCTGACCAGTAACACATTTAGATTTACATCCAAAATGTTTGGCTGGTCTGACTGATTCATCTCATCTTAGTCATTTGTTCACGAATCTATTAGCACCTCTACGTACCTTCAGCTAATGCACGCTAGAGGACCCACAAACTCGTCAAGTCTACAATGTAATTTCCTTAAAACTACGTACGAAACTTGGTCTCTATAGTCTTCAAATATTCACCACACGTCATACTGTATTTACCTTCTAACTAGTTATGTCGATATTGCTGCTGATACGGTTGTAGTCCTTGCTGTGATTGCATTGGATACCTGCCACCAAGACCTCCTCCGTACATGACCTGCTGCATCTGTGGAGCTGCTTGACCCATTCCCGGCTGACCCATTCCCGTCTGACCCATTCCAGCCTGCACCATTCCCGTCTGGTTCATTCCCGTCTGGTTCATTCCATATCCAGAAGACGGCACTTGCCTCTGAGGTTGCTGATACATGTTACCTGTAGACGGATGCATACCGGACATTTGGTGTTGTGACATTGTTCCAGGCGACGGCTGCAACGACTGCTGCATCGGTCGCTGAGGAACAACCGAAGGTGGACGCTGAGACATCTGGAAGCGTGTCTGCTGTGGCTGCTGTGGTATCCCGATGTGTTGAGTAGTTGGTGTAAGACGACCGTATGGAAACGAAGGTGACTGTGCTTGTACAGTTGATGGCGGATAAGACAACGGTTGCGTAGACTGAGAGTACTGGTTACCGATTGACGGCTGCACATGACTTAGAGTCTGAAGAGACTGCTGAGGAAGAGGCTGCTGAGGAAGAGGCTGCTGAGGAAGAGGCTGCTGAGGAATACCAGACACCTGAGGCTGCTGCATCTGACTCTGTTGCTGGAAACGCTGCAAGTTGTCCATAGCTATGTTAGGCACTGATGGCGTTCGGCTCACTTCCGAAGCATCCATGATTGACGTAGCAGCGCCTATCTCGGTCACAGGCACAGCTCCGGGTTCAGACTGATCTCCACCTTCGTTGCTGTCCATCACAGGTTGGGCTCCAGGCTGTGACAGTGGGCCGGACGTTTGAGGCTGTAACCCAGGGAATAGCTCATTTTCGGTGACTCGTACGGCTAGTGGAGACTCTCCTGCTGTAACAGGAAACGGGAGCTCTGTGTCTAGACTAGACGCAATGGCTTTATCGCCTGGACTTGCTCCAGGCATGTCGTTCCTCTGTAGTTGTTCACTTTGGCGTCGTTTTTCAAGCTGCTCTTGTTCCTGTTTGAGTTGTTGATGTTTGCGTCTCAATTCTGCGAACTCGAGTTGCGTTTGTTGGAATTTCTGTCGCTCAACTAGCAACTGCTGTCGTTGGACTTCAAGCTATAACACATTGTGACAAACGTGTTAGACACACAGTTGTCTGATGATAGAAATAAATGGAGCAATAGATGTACGACTAAACAAACAGCCAAACAGTAAGCAAACAGACAAACAACACACACACACACACACACACACACACACACACACACACACACACACACACACACACACACACAAGACAGACATTGCAATGATCTTGACAAGCACTCAGCAACATACATTCTCTCTTTCTCTGTCCATGATTGTTTCGAGCTCTTCAAAATGCCTCAGCTTTATATCCATTTTCTTCATCTGTGTCTCAATGAGCAAAGCAATCAGACTTTTGATCGACTTTTCTTCAACTGCAGCCAAATGCTAAAACAGTAGACAAACAAACAGTTTAAAACAACAAAAATATTAAAGTGTGTGACTGTGTGTGTGTGTGTGTGTGTGTGTGTGTGTGTGTGTGTGTGTGTGTGTGTGTGTGTGTGTGTGTGTGTGTGTGTGTGTGTATGCGTGTAAAACATCATTAGAAACTAACTCTTTCACCTTCTTCTGCTTTACCTTAGACTTGACTGCAGCTGCTGCTAATGCTGCTGATGCTGCTTTCTGTATGTCGCTATCATCTACTGGCTTTGATGATGACACGCTGCTTGTGCTGTCTGTCTGTGTTGGCTCCGTTTGAGCTGCATTAAGAGATCCTGCTGATTGAGAGGAATGACTCACTTGACTATCACCTAATGCTACATCACCCGTCTCCATTGATTTTGCATCCTCATCATCTAGTTAAAGACAACAGTCACACACACACACACACACACACACACACACACACACACACACACACACACACAACACTGACACACACACACACACACACACACACACACACACACACACACACGCACACACACACACAACACTGACACACACACACACACACACACACACACACACACACACACACACACACACACACAACACACACACACACACACACACAGACAAACAAACAGACAGACAGACAGACAGACAGACAGACACACACACACACACACACACACGTCAGCTGGTCAATCATTCACTCAGTAAAAATACAAACAAAGAAAGAAACAGATGGCCAAATAGACAGATAGACAAACAAACAAACAAACAAACAAACAGACATACAAATGGAATGTGAGTGAGCCAGTAAGCAAGTACATTCATTCACAGAGAGTTGACTGCAGGCCCAAACTAAAAATAAACAAACAAAAGCTTCTAATTCATCTTGCTAACCTTTTCCCACTGTTGACTTGGTGCTGCTCTCAGTAAGCGATGTCTGCTCTTTGATATGAGAAAACTCCTCTGAAAAGCACCATGTTCTGCATGTGTAGTAGGAAATAATGGTTGCATTGTCTGACCTATTGCTGCCTTAGCTGCTGCAGATGCTACTCGAGGGTCGACAATAGAGGCAAGAAATGCAACTGTTGACATGACAGGATTACCAGTTTGACTGAACGGAATCGGTTGATATGCTAAAGGTCCTAAAATGATATGAAATTCAGTAATCTATTGGAGGGATGCATCTCACAGTACATTAGACTATTGTATTGTAGGGATGCATCTTCAGTACACTAGGCTATTGTATTGGAGAGATGCATCTCACAATACACTAGACTATTGTATTGGAGGGATGCATCCCACAATACACTAGACTATTGTATTGGAGGGATGCATTTCACAATACACTAGGCTATTGTATTGGAGGGATGCATCTCACAATACACTAGACTATTGTATTAGAGGGATGCATCTCACAATACACTAGACTATTGTATTAGAGGGATGCATCTCACAATACATGGTGAACTCATCTATTTATAATAAACGAGGAGCTAAACCAACTGTATGTAGCCAGCACAGACTAACAATACTGTGGCTCCACACTAAAAATAGATACAGTTAGTAAAAACACTCGCAAACAACAGTACAGTTAGAACTATTGGTACACTAAGCAATATATAAGATAACTATCTATATCTAAGCTAATCTTACTTACTATGTAATCTATTTCTAACAAGCCATATTTTAAATGAATGTTCAATAACAGTTTTGACAATATTAGACATGAGATGTTGTTGATGTTTAGTTGGAATATTTAGTAGATAAAAGAACTGCTGTAGACCAACGATGTTAATAAATCCTCTAGACCCAACTTCAATGTTGATCTGTTTGCATATAATTCCTTTCTCTTTCATGTTATTTATCAGTTCTGCGTATCTATTTTGTTTCTGCTCATTAGCAGCATCAAAGTTAGTTTCATGACATATTGTCAGTTCGATAAAATAAACTTTAATGGGATCCTTCCTCCATATAACAATATGAGGACGTTGAGAAGTGGCAATAATATGAGTAGGGGAATGAGTGGAACTATCCTTGTGGTCGGCATAAATGTTGAACATTGGGGGAAGATATTTTATGGCTTCTTTTAAAAGTAGATGTAGAATAGCATCATGTCTTGTATTATAGTGTCCATTTCTCACTAAAGCTTCACAATTGTTCAGCACATGGAGAATTGTTTGTCTTCTTTGACATAGAGGGCATTTGTCACAGGTTCTCTTTTTCCATAGAACTAAGTTGGCATTTGATGGTAAAGTTTCGTTTGTACGTGGCATTCATGATAAAAGATAGTTGACTTGATGGTAGATGTCTAACACACTTTGCCCACATATCTGGTGCCAAATTATTGAGTCTGCTGGTACATCCTTGAACTCTTCAACTTTGTAGTTTGTTTAAAAGTTGTTGTTGCTGGTCTTCTTTTAGGTTGAATTTAGTTTTCTGTGCGAGTGATCTGGACGGCCATAGTGGATGGTTTTGTAATGACTTTAGTCCTTCTCTGAAACAAGAAAATCTTTCTGGATGAGAGTTGTTGGTAGCTTTCTTTGTTGCCAGTGATCTGACGCAGCCATCTGTAGATGTTAAGAACCGAGCACATTTGGCAGATTGCAATTGAATAGCTGCGTTGGATAAATGAGGCAATCCTAAGCCTCCTTTGGAGATATCCAAATACAGTCGAGCTAAACAAGCTGAACGATGCAATTTACACCATTTCTTTAGATAAAAGTTACAATATTATCAAGATCTGTTTTCATCCAACTAGATGCTAATGGGAGCAGACAGAGATACCAGGTAAGTCAAGGATACACAGCCTGATAGTATAGTTGAAGTTTTCTGCTGCTGCTAACTGGACAGAAGTCGACTTTTGTCATCAATTCTTGGAGTTTGTTCTTTAAAAAGATCTTATAATCAGTAGTTGATAACTGGCCATTAATGGGCATTCCGAGAAATTTAAATGACTTATAGCCAAGAAATAGGACTTTCTGGTCACACATTGAAATTGTTGGATCACGAAGATGATCTTTACTTTTATATGCCAATCCCAAGCAGCTGCATTTTGGTATTTTGATAACTAATTTAGACCATTGACACCAGTCAGATACAACATTGCAAAGTTTCTGTAGATCTTTTGAAGACTTTGCTAATAGAGTGACGTCATCAGCAAAGAGAAGTGCATCCATGGTATAGGCTGATTTATGCAGCATATATCCAAGAGTTGGTTGAACTTGTTTCAGTTGTAGTGCAAGTGTGTTTATGACCGTGTTGAAAACTATAACAGAAAATGGATCACCTTGAAAGACTCCTATGTTGCAGCAAAGTGGAGAGGTAGACCTCTGTTTTGTAGAGATTATCAATTTCAGGTCAGAGTAAAGATTTTCAACTGCCACTTGGAGATGTTTAGGAGCATGATGTAATCTAAAAGTTTCTCTAATCAACCAGTGAGGCACCGATCCATAAATTAATTTATCGTTCTATGCATTCATGAAGTACCATCCTGGCACTAAACGACCGTACCCAGGATGTGGCAGAGGAGACATTTGTCTCCTCTGATTTTTAGGGCACATCACAAACATCAAGCTGCGGATTATTATATTGGAGGGATGCATCTCACAATACATTGTATTGGAGGGATGCACCTCACAATACACTAAACTATTGTATTGGATGGCTGCATCTCACAATAGACTAGACTATTGTATTGGAGAGATGCATCTCTCAATACATTAGACTATTGTATTGGAGGGATGCATCTCATAATACATTAGACTATTGTATTGGAGGGATGCACCTCACAATACACTAAACTATTGTATTGGAGGGCTGCATCTCACAATAGACTAGACTATTGTATTGGAGAGATGCATCTCTCAATACATTAGAGTATTGACTATATCACACAGTATCATGTTACCAAGCCCAGATGAGCTTTCAAGATATGGATCCTCAATAGGCAATCTCAAGAAGTGCAGAATGCATTCATCCTGAGTCCTCGATCCCACATGTTCAGCCACCTTGTTCCAATCATCTTTATACATCTCAAGAGCCTACAAAGACACAAGCAGATAGATTATGTACAACACATCAACACGACATCCACCCAAAAGTATGTCTGTCTATGTGTCTGTCTCTCATGTGTGTGTGTGTGTGTGTGTGTGTGTGTGTGTGTGTGTGTGTGTGTGTGTGTGTGTGTGTGTGTGTGTGTGTGTCTCATGTGTGTGTGTGTGTGTGTGTGTGTGTGTGTGTGTGTGTGTGTGTGTGTGTGTGTGTGTGTGTGTCTGTGTGTGTCTGTGTAAACTGACTTCACCCACCTCCATTAAAAGCAATGTCTCCTGATCGGTCCATTCTCTTGAAATTGCAGCACCACCCAAATCCTGTAACAACAAACTAATTAACCCACACTATTTCTATCCGTTGCCTAGAGGCACTGGTTGTTGTGTAGATGCACGTTCAAACAACATGACGTCAGTATCAACCTGTGAATTTCTTGATGAACCTCCTCGTTTGAGGTAAACGTCAGTCTTCAGTCTAGCACAATGAAACAGAATATATTGCATATATACCATACACAATGTAAACAAAGGTAAACATAAACACAAACCAATAGACAAATACACAAACAACTACAACTAAATGATAACAAACAGGTACTCATCAGACAAACAAATAAACAAACAGACAGACAGACAAACAAATAGACAGACAAATAGACAAACAAATAAACAGACAGACAAACAAACAGACAGACAAACAAACAGACAAACAAACAAATACAAATAAACAAACAAACAGACAGACAGACAAACAAACAGACAGACAAACAAACAGACAGACAAACAAACAGACAGACAGACAAACAGACAAACAAACAGGCAGGCAGACGCACACGTAGACATTCCTCCCACCCAAAATTGTTGACATCAGTTGGCTTCTTCTCCTCCTCATTACTCGAACCAGACTCTTTCTCTTTAATTTGTGCAACATGCTCCGATGCACCCTGAAACGTTACCAGATACCAATAAATACATTGACTCTTCCATTTTGTACCAGACATGCACTGCCATTTTCATAAATATCAATTATATAAATATCAATTATATAAATATAAATTTCCATAAATATCAATTTCCATAAATATCAATTTCTATAAATATCAATTTCTATAAATATCAATTTCTATAAATATCAATTTACATAAATATCAATAACATGCTCCTAAATTTCATTTCAAATATTAATTAATTAATTAAATATTCAAACCTGTAAAGACTTCGGTTGTTGAAATGGTTTGATTCCAGTTGGCGTGTCAGCCAGTAAGTGGAAGTGAGAAGTCGGTGGAGGTGTGACCATTGAAGGTTTGCCTTCTGCCTCAATTTGATAGTTAATTAGTCCCCATTGCTCGAGAAAAGCGTGCACTCTAATGACAGCACAAACGTCTCCTGCCAAGTTGCGACGACAAGCTGTGGCTGTGAGATATTCTTGGGGTGATATGCGATACGTGTCAATCATAAAGTTACGACAAGCAAGGTATCTGGAGATGGATAGGAAATATTAGTTAGTGTGTACTGGCAGATTACTACACAACAAAATGGGGAGACACGAATAAAGAGGGCCAGACACACAAAAAAGCAGATAAACAAACATATAAACAAATAAACATATAAACAAACAAACAAATGAACAGATAAACAGACCAACAGACAAACATTACAAACAGATAAACAAACAAACACTAACAGATGGATGTGCACACACACACAGACACACACGAAGACAGACAGACAGACAGACAGACAGACAGACAGACAGACAGACAGACAGACAGACACACACAGACACACACACACACACACACACACACACACACACACACAGTGGGTAGACAAGCCAGCAGCACTAACATTTCAGGAGTCTTTGATCCATTCTTTCCATTGAAAAACTCTGGCAATGCTCGCTTCTCAATAGCATGGATGCTACAACACACAACATTCATCTCCAGACTCACCAGATAATAACCACACCCATGCATCCTCACCTGTTATAGTCAAACCACGCCGTGTAAGTGGGAATTACAATGTGATGGTTCTGTCTTATAACAACTGTTTCTCCTTGCAGCTTCACATCGGGTAGTTCACTCTCTTTGTTTGCAGTCTGGTGTTCACGTAGATCACCAAGAGAACGATTCTCGACTGCAACCTTTCAAAGACAACAAACTTAGCTTACCTTAGACACAGACTGACAGACAAGTAGACAGATAAACAGACAAACAAGTAGACAGACAGGCAGACAGACAGACAGACAAGTAGACAGACAAGTAGACAGACAAACAGACAGACTAACTGTCTGTCTGTCTGTCTGTCTGTCTGTCTGTCTACTTGTCACAAGTAGACAGACAGACAGACAAACAAGTAAACAGACAAACAAACAGACAGACAAGTAGACAAACAACTTATAGAATTGTTACAGATCCTCTACTTGTACACATCCTAAACTTCTATGATGAACCAGTCCTTCACAGCAAAATACTTTAAAACATTAGTGGACTTGGATCTGTACACTAAAGACAAAAAAGCTTGTCCATGTCATTCTTTGTTTCTGAAACTCTTGACAACTTTTTGAGGATTACTTTTGCATTGCATCTTTGAAGAATCAAAGAGAACCGTTTCCTATAAAAAGTTTTGAATTGTTTTGCACTACGAAAGGGGTCTTCCTCAATACGGCTGCACTGTTTTGAGAGAGTGTGTAAGAAGGCATTGGCTTGCAGGCCCCATCTACCAAAGTGCTCAAACACTAGTGGTACACACTTTGATGACGTCCCTCCTGGTAGAATTTCTCCTGTATACTTATTGGTCTTCTTCTCTTCTCTTGTGCGGGCAGCAAACCCATCCTCCTTGCTGGATCGTTTTAGAATGCCTTGACTCCGTGGGTGTGCCAATGATATGTCAACATCTAGATTTTGTCCTGATTCTGCATCAAAGAATGTAATGTCTAGGCGATCCTCCGTGTTGACGTATAGATTTCTTGGTTCTTTCTCATGTGAGATATGTAGGTCACTCATGCATTCACTCCAGCCGTGGAGAACAGAGTTGTGGGCCCAAACAGAACCACCTCCATACTTACAGACCAAAAGGTGGTATCCTTGGAGGTCTATAACTCGACCACAATCGCATACATTCGCCCATTCAGTGAATGGCAGAGGCAATCCCATTCTTAGATAAGACGCAATGAAAAACTCGTTTGCTCTAAGTGCGTGCTTACCAGAAGACGGTATTACTTCTAGCCATGATCCTGTGCCTTTTCCCTGTAAAGATCGTAACCTTGCTGCATCTCTATCAGAGGGGACATGGGCGAGCAAGTCACCAACTTCACTGCTGGCAATCTTGGTGCACAGGTGATACTGTAACTTTCGTGAGTATGAAATGAAATCTTCAATGGACTGATTTCCTCTGATTCATTGTCGACTGATTTTGGCAAAGGTGGCAATAACTGAAACGCTGACTTTAGAGTAGAGCCAATTGATTCTGGAACTCATTCAGACTCTTTCAGATAGTTGATCAGGTCAGACATTGATGAGAAACGACTAGGCAACTTGTTCATAGTCTGACACCATGAAGATAAGTAAGCTGCATGAGAAATTTGTCTGACCTGTGTTAAACCGAATCCTCCAAACCTGATCTTAAGGACTGCTTGTTTCCATGTAGTGTCACTAAGGTGACTAAAGCCAATAATGCCCATGATGGTTCTCTTGGTCAACTCGACATGAATGATTCCAGCTTCTTCCAGATCACAAGGGAACACTTGTCTAGCCAAGTAGTTCAGCCTAGGGACATGACAGTGACGGAGAATAAGCATAGAACTTTGCCGGTTGTTTAGTTTCAACATTTCACAACACAGTCTATCTCCAGCCTTGGCAATGTCAACACAATGGGCACGAACAAAATCCGCTTTTCCGACTGGTGTTCCCAAAATGATCATGCCATCATGAGATACCGAAGTAGGAAAGTCACAGGTATGACCACAAGGGCAATACAGCTCGCACTTTTTGTCACAGATTTTTAAATCCACTGAAGACAGAGATGTTTTTAGGTCATCTAAAACATCTTGAAGACTTTGGGTCGGTCCAACTGCATAAATATCATCCAAATACGCTAGAATGGTAACACTGTTATGTCTTTCCACTACCTGACATAAGATTGGATGAATGGCCACTGAAAAAAGGGCTGCCCCCAATGGATCTCCTTGGTGGACACCCTGACTTGATGTAAGCAATTCAACTCTCCCTTCAGTTACATAGATCAGCGTACTAAGCTCTCCACACATCTGGCTAACATGAGGGTAGATATCGAGTAAATCTTCTTCAATTTGACGCAGAAGACGCTTTCTTGCAACTGAATTAAATGCATTTCTAACATCTGTCTTTTGAATCGACCAGTCAGGATTACTTTCAAGTAAAACCTAAATGTGATGAGTTAGCAGCTCTGCTCCCCCAGGCGTTGTGATACCATGTTGTACTGGAGAGAAGTGTGCAGAAAAAATAGCAGATTGCTGTTCGCAAATAGTTCTGGCTGCGACTCGACTGAAGACTTCACCAATGGTGATTGGTCTCACATCATCATTACTCTTGGGTAAAACTATAAGCCTTGACCCTGAAAGCAAAGGAATGATCTTAGATGATACTTTTCCCAGAGCTATGTGGTTGCACATCATATACAATAAACCAGCTGATTTGTCATCCTCGAAAATAGCCTGAATATGTTCGTATCTCCACCCTGAAGGGCCACAACAAGATCCTCTTGGAGCAGACTTGATAGTGTTTTTAAAAGCAACTCTGTCCATGTGTGGTGAACTTGGTGGTGATGAAGAAGGCAAATCAACTGAAATTTCATCTGGTTTAATGACTCCTACTGGATGCTTGGATTTGATCTTTCCAGTACTTCATCTGTTTCAGGGGCCAATCCCTGACTTGTCAGAATTCTGGCTGCCTTGGAAATCTCTCCTGATTCAATTAGCCTAACTGCAAGTCTTCTCTTTCCATCATCAGACAAAGGATTGATCTTTGATTCCTTCTTTTCAGTTGCTGTCAATTGGATCATATCTTTCCAATGAAAATTCAAAAACGTTGATATCGAGCGTTTACCTCTCTGTTGCCTACTTTGCCACCTCGTGCGTGCGGTTGGAGCAACATCCTGGGCAACAACAGCAAGAGTTTCCACCCCGCGTCGTTGGAAGGATCTTCCTCAATCTTTCGCAAAGGGATGTTGCAGCATTCCTGAAACAAAGATCGTAGGCACGAAGGAATTCTACAAATAGACCGTGTAGCCAAAGCGTGGAGGATATCTTCCACCAGAAGACCAGGGATATGTTGCCACGACTCAATCTCAACATCAAGGTCGCTTACCAAGGATTCACCTAGGACGTTAGGCGAATGTAAGTCATCCTGCAATCTATTAGAAGACGGTGCTGCGGGAGGTATTCCACCACTTCCGACGTCGACGTCGACGCCATCTTCAATGCCAATGGCCGAACACGTGGAGCCTGACAAGTGCTGCTGTAGTTTCAGGAACCATTTGCGACAACTGGGGCACTGTCGCAATCCGTACTCACGAATAAACTCCTCAGAACATTCGTCTTTTTTTGTGAAAATCACGAATGTGTGCAAGAACCCGTTTTAGGGAGTTCTCCCACTGACAACCTTGAAGCGGACAACACACGAGAGACATTCACTTCCTATTCGCTTTTTCGAAGAGCACTTGCTGATGTTACATGGCCAAACGAACAGACGAAAGCTCTCACCCACGCACAATTGAACATCCGCAGACAGACAAACAAGTAGACAGACAGGCAGACAAACAAACAGGCAGACAAACAAGTAAACAGACAGACAGACAGACAGACAGACAGACAGACAGACAAGTAGACAGACAAACAAACAGACAGACAAGTAGACAGACAGACAGACAAGTAGACAGACAAACAAACAGACAAGTAGACAGACAAACAGACAGACAAGTAAACAGACAGACAGACAGACAGATAAGTAGACAGACAAACAGACAAACAAATTACACCACAACAATATAATAAATTATTGTCAATGTAACTGTGAACACACACAAGCCGCTCACCTCTTTTGACGTCTTTTCATCCGTTTCCATCTTATCATCTTCAGCCTCCTTCGTATCTCCTTCCTCGTCTGTCGTCAACAACAACACGATCTCACAACATAAACACAAAAATAAAATTTCACTGTCTGCACCACCTTCCGTGTCCACCGTCTTAACAGTTGGTGTGCTGTCAGAAATATCTTCAAGAACACTGTAGCTGCTGGGTATTAGAGCAGAGTCTTTAAATGCCCTTCCACCACCTAAACACAAACGCAAAGTTCATACTGAAATAATGCAAGCATAGCATGCTTTAACCAATAAATAATTTTTTAAATTAAAATTTTTCAATTTAAAAGAAAATTGATATTAATCTTTGACAACAAATTTTCAAACATCTAATAGTGAGAAGTCGCACACAAAATATTACAATACCACGCCCACACACATACAATGTCACACCCATACAAATTACAACACCACGCCCCCGCAAAACATTACAATGTCACGCCCACACACAATATGAGTTACTGTCTGGTGTTTGAACTTCTGTGACCTGGAAGAGATCAATAAATATAAAGAATTAATTAATAACTGAAAGTGGCTGTTGAGTAGTCTGGTACCGATGGAACAGGTGGTGGGTCATCTAAGTCTCTCGTCAAGTCCCTGAACAAATAGACATTCGATTATGATGGATAATGATGTCATTATGCAAAATGATAAGAAAATACTCTGGATCATCTTTTGGTCGTTTAGGTGGCCGGCTAAATAAAATGCAATCAAGAAATATGAGCAGATGAAACTGATATTACAAATAAATGACAGACAAACAGACAAACAAACAGACAGACAGACAGACAGACAGACAGACAAACAGACAGGCAGACAGACAGAGACAGACAGGCAGACAGACAGACAGAACCAAGCCCTATTGGCTTGGGTAGTATTTAGCTGCTTTGCTTAGATGGTGTATAATAGTTCAATGTTTGAAAATATATGTATTGACAGACAGATAGACAGACAGACAGACAGACAACAGACAGGATCCTAGTTATCTTAGAACTTGCTGATTTTTGGCATAGACTGTAATAATGTCTTGTATAAAAAATATATGTATTGACAGACAGATAGACAACAGATAGACAACAGACAGACAGACAAACAAACAGACACACGACAGACAGACAGACAAAAAGACAGACACACAGACAGACAAAAAGACAGACAGACAGATAAACAAAAAGACAGAGAGACAGACAGACAGACAACAAACAAACAGACAGACAAAAAGACAGACAAAAAGACAGACAGACAAACAAAAAGACAGACAGACAAACAAACAAACAGACAGACAAAAAGACAAAACACAACAGACAGACAACAGACAGACAAACAGACAGACAACAGACAGACAAAAAGGCAGACAAACAGACAGACAAACAACAGACAGACAGATAGACAGACAGACAGACAAACAAACAGACAGACAGACAGACAGACAGACAGACACACAGACAACAGAGAGTCAAAACAAGTGTTAACCCCAACACACCCTCTCTTCTTTTTCTTCACTTCTGGTGTCTGAGGTTGAGGAGCAGGTATGGGTGATCGTTTCCTCTTACTCCTTCCTCCACGTCGTGCTGTTTCGGGAGCAGGAAGCTACAAAAATCTGCACTCGCAAACACACAGAAACAACAACACACCAAGACATACTTCCTCTGGACTAGATGCAGTTGGTTTGCCCTTTAAGTATTTTCTCTTTGATCGACCTGAATGACCACAGACTGAACCAACTGCTCCACAAGCACCTCTACTGATGTTTACCGTGTGCATGTGTTGATGAACGGGTTGATCCTGTTGCTTCAGTGTCGGCCATCTCATAGTCTTCCTCATTCATCCACTCGTTGAAGACGTCCAGATCAAGCAGCCACCGTGCGTTGACTTCCCATTGTTTTCTCTGACTTGGTGGAGGTTCAGGCTCTTCGTCAACCTCACTGGCAGACACCCAAGTGTCATAGCTGTCTGGGTAGTACCACCAGTGGACAAGCACTGTGTTGCTCTGTTTGAAAAGTGGACGGAGCCATTCTTCTAAAGCAAACAAATATGACTGATGACAGACAAACAGCTAAACACACAACAGACAAACAGACAGACAGACAGACATACAAACAGATGGACAAACATACAAACAGACAGACAGACACAGACAGACAAACAGACAAGAATGAGCAAATACAATCAAGTAGACAAAGAAAATCTGTTTGCTTCCACGGTATAATAAATAACCTTCAGGTATAGGAGGTGGTGGTGGATGAATGATATGAGTGGCGTCCTTTGTGTCATCAGTTAGTGCACCCTACAATGATTTAGAATGCCTTATGAGATCTTAAATCCATCACACACACACACACACACACACACACACACACACACACACACACACACACACACACACACAACCGTCCCCACTAGACACTCACTCACATTGTGACTCTTTATGATTTCCTTCAACTTTGTCACCACGCCCTTTTCAACATCGGAATTAATATAAACAACAGGTAACACCAACAGCTTTTGCTACAAACAAAGAACAACATGACGTAGTTGACTAACAGAAGAGTCGTGAAAAGACCGAATTATTTGTCAAACCTGGACAAGAGTTTTCTCAACATTCATAAACAGTTCAATGTGTCTGTCCATCCTTGATGGATTTTGAAAGTCAAACCTTCTCCTGTCACACAACAATGATTTTTTTATACAATAAAATATAAAAAATTAAAAATAGAGTATAAATATGCATCTTTTAATAAACAAACAAACAAAATAAATAAATAGACAAATAAACAAACAAATAAATAAACAAATAAATAAATAAACAAATAAATAAATAAATAAAATAAATAAACAAATAAATAAATAAATAAATAAATAAATAAACAAATAAATAAACAGACAAATAAACAAATAAATAAATAAATAAACAAATAAATAAACAAACAAACAAACAAATAAATAAATAAATGAATAAATAAATAAATAAACAAATAAATAAACAAACAAACAAATAAATAAATAAATAAATAAATGAATAAATAAATAAACAAATAAATAAACAGACAAATAAACAAATAAATAAATAAATAAATAAACAAACAAATAAATAAACAAATAAATAAACAAAATAAACAAACAACTAAACAAACAAAATAAACAAAGAACTAAGCAAACAAAATAAACATACTAACAGACTAATAAACATATAAACAGATTTCCACTGTCTGTTTGAAATCAATAAATTGAATGATGTACATGACACACCATGTGACATACCAACACTGTTCTTGTTTGGCTTTAAACGCTGTAGCAAAGATGTGACATAATGCTCCAGCAGGTGCGTAATCCATAAACAATTTTACCTAAAAGTTACAGAAAAAGTTTGATGCAGTTGTGGATAATGATGATGTAATAAATAATCATACTGGTAGTCGAGTGAGAGGAGGGTTACTCACATTCTTTCCAAGTGCTTCCTGTGAGAATAGACAGACAGGATGGGTAGACAGATGACACACACACACACACACACACACACACACACACACACACACACACACACACACACACACACACACACACACACACACACACACACACACACAACCATAGTCAGTGATTGGCACACATGGACAAACAACATGCACAGACAAAAAACCAACTATTGAGCAAACGGACAGGCAGGCAGGCAGACAGACAGACGAACAGACGGACAGACAAACGGATGGACAGACAGACAGACAGACAGACAGACAGACAGACAGACAAAACAAACTAAAACATTTCCCACGCAAGCACGCACGCACGCACGCACACACGCACGCCCAACGAGACGTTCATTCTCTCAACGATTTGTCCACATGCAAGTTACTCAAACCTCTTGAAACTGCCACATTTGCATCACAAGCGTAGCCAACGACTTATTGGTTGGAGGATCCGCCTGCACGTGCTACCAACCCAACAAAAACTTTTGATCAACACGCAAATTTCTCATGACAGGCCTTCTCACCTTTTTAGCATTTTTCACAAGCCATGCTCTTACCGGTTCGAATTTAGCAATAGTCTCTGTTAATTCATAGTATTTCTGATCAGGACCGCCATCCTTCTTCCTCACTGCCATTATATCCGGGTTGCAGCAATACCCGGATAAAATAAGTCACGTGTTTGATTGTTTATATTCCCGTATAATGGATACTGCCACCGTGGTCAGTTACAAGTGCTCGTTGTGTGCTCTTTGTTTTGATTCGTTTGTGATATAGGAGCCGAGTATGTACACGGTGAAAGCTATTATGATTCTTGACAACGACGGAGACAGAATTTTAGCGAAGGTCTAGCGTACAATTTCATTTTTCGTTGATCCTAGTGGACAAATTACCAATTGGATTTAGTACTACGATGATACGTGGCCGTCAACTAAGGAACAAAAAGAATTCGAGAAGAACCTTTTTCAGAAAACGCACAGAGCAAACGGTAAGTTGCACACGCCCTCGGAGTCCCGCGCGCAGTTTGCGTGGTGTGGTGACCATTTATATTAACTTGAATTAGCACTGCATGTGTTTTCAGTCTTCAATATTAATTAATATATATATTAATACAATAAATGTGTATAAATATTAATACGAATAAATGTGTGTGAATGCGTGTGTTTTGTTTTAGCGGAAATTGTGATGTTTGAAGGTGTCACATGTGTCTATCGTAGCAATGTAGATCTCTTCTTCTATGTCATCGGGTCATCGTTTGAGAATGAGGTTTGTACTTACGTCTGTTTTACCGAGACATGAAACGCTAATGCCTACCAGTCACGTGACCAACTTGCTCCGCCTCCGCGCATACACTCATATTATTAAGTAATATTTAATTATTAACAAAAAATATTTTTGGATTTTTGCAGTTGTTACTTGTCAGCGTGTTGAGTGCTTTCTATGACTCTGTGAGTCAGATGCTCAGGTGTGGTTGTCTGTGTTGTCATCTTCGTGTAAGTATGTTGGCCATTGACTATGACTGCAATGTGGTGGTAGGAAGAACGTTGAGAAGTCTGCTCTGTTTGATAATCTTGACGGTGCAATGCTCATCTTGGATGAAATAGTTGATCGTGGGTAAGTATGCATTCACATTATTTCTTTGTCTGCTTGCCTGTCTGTCTGTCTGTTTGTCTGTCTGTCTATCTGTTTGTCTGTCTGTCTATCTGTTTGTCTGTCTGTCTATCTGTTTGTCTGTCTGTCTGTCTGCCTATCTGTTTGTCTGTCTGTCTGTCTATCTTGTTTGTCTGTCTGTCTATCTTGTTTGTCTGTCAGTCTATCTGTTTATCTGTCTGTCTATCTCTCTGTCTGTCTGTTTGTCTGTCTGTCTATCTCTTTGTCTATCTGTTTGTTTGTCTGTCTGTCTATCTTGTCTGTCTGTCTGTCTGTCTATCTGTTTGTCTGTCTATCTGTTTGTCTGTCTGTCTGTTTGTCTCTCTGTCTGTCTGTCTATCTGTTTGTCTGTCTGTCTGTCTCTCTGTCTGTCTGTCTGTTTGATTGACAGCTGTTTCTCTTATAGCATAATCCTTGAGTCTGACTCAACCACAGTTTCACAAAGAGTTGCAATGAAGGTCAGTTGCAAGTGTGAACTCACTCACTGACATCATCAATGTGTGTTTGTGTTGTCCTCCAGATGGATGACGTCCCACTTTCGGAGCAGTCAGTGACACAAGTCGGGAAACACGTTAGTTCAGAATGGCAGTGAAGGCGGCAAGTTAGTGATTTTTGTTGTTTGTTTAGGTGCTCCAGACGGCGAGAGATCAGTTGAAGTGGTCACTCCTGAAGTAGTAGAACTGCTCTTGACTAGAATGAGTTTGTTTGAAACTATAGAAAATAATACATTTCTCCTGTCAGTTGATCTGGTGTGTTTGTTCGCTACCCATTTTCGAGGCATAAATGATAGACACAGGAAGTACCAATGATGTATTAATTAATGATATATTATGTATTGAGACAAGTGGACAGACAGACAGACAGACAGTTTAAATCATCATATACAGCTTGTAATAGTACTGATTTATGAGAATATATCTGAGACAGACAGACAGGCAGACAGATGGATGGACAGACAGACAGACAGACGGATGGATTGATGGACAGACAGATGGATTGATGGACACACAGACAGACAGATGGATTGATGGACAGACAGACAGACAGATGGATTGATGGACAGACAGATGGATTGATGGACAGACAAACAGATGGATGGATGGACAGACAGACAGACAGATGGATTGATGGACAGACAGACAGATGGATGGATGGACAGACAGACAGACAGATGGATTGATGGACAGACAGACAGACAGATGGATTGATGGACAGACACACACACAGACAGATTGTTTTATTAACTTTAAACTTTAAAATATGACAGACAGAGAGACAGACAGGTGCAAACAAACAAACTGACAAAAAACAGACTAGAGCTTGAAGATAAAGAAAGCAGACATTCTTTGCTACACTATGAATTCCCCTAGTGGCCCTTTCTCTTTCTTTCATTGTCAGTAACAGATCGAGCAGTTTGACCATCCAAGTTATTCAATGTAACTTGTACAGTGTCTGTTCACACTTTAACTCATATCGTTCTATTACTTCTAGACAACATCAATCATTTCTAGTCTAAAATACATATAATCTAGAAGAGCAATGAAACGGCAGTCACTCTAGCTACAAACTAAAGTCAATAAATCAAGTGCCTATTTACATGTAAATGTCAATTATCAACACTAAAATCACTTATCATGACAAAAAATTAGTCAGCCGTGAAACCAGACTTGAAAATGCAACTTCAATATTAAAAAGCAACCAACCAACCAACAGATAAAAATTAATTGATATTAATTTATTGCTTGATTCACTAAATCAGTCACAACTGAGTCTTCTCTCTGGATCTAACAATTCAGCCAAGTGTTTATGACCATCTATTGAAGCTAAGACGTCGCAGAAGATTTTGAAGGATCCGGGTGGCGTTCTCATGAGACATTGAGCGAGTAATTTCCTTGTTTTCTGTTCTTCCGTCATGTTTCCTTGCATGAATGCTTTATAGTCTTCTAGACAGATGAGTTCCCTTGCATAGAGACTGTCCAACAGTTTGTTAGTCTGCATGGTTTTGACGAGCGTCGCAAAATGCGGACGGAGATGAGACGACCACAGAGGATCCACCATGTCGGCACGCCCACCAATGTAACCCGGATAATCAGTATCGCAGTTTTCATAAAAAATGGTTTGATACTTTAGTCTACGGCTATTGCTTACGACATTTTTGGGATCATATAAAGAATGCGCACCACCGCTCTAAAACGCGCCAAATAGGTGGTGCAAAGCGTGCTCAGCCACGTGTTGATTCTATTAATATAAAATACCCGTATACTCCCTTTATCAGTCACGATTTAGGTTTTGTCCCACCATTAACGTTGCAGGTGGCGCAATAAATGCAGGTTGCTTACATAAACCAACAGAACAGGAGTGGCTACGGCTAATTTGCAGAGAGTAGACTTCCGTTCTTGCGTACGCTAGTTACCTGCCTTGTTCGCGGGAAAATTATGTCGGCTGCTGATATTTACGTAAGAGTGCCTGAAGTCTGCTTTGGTCCCGATCCACACTGTGATGTCATCGATTTCATGCAGCGTCTAGGCTTTCTTTCAACAACAACGAAGCTGCAACCCAACCCTCTATCAATTAATATTAAATCCATCCGGGTAACTATACATTTGCAAAAAAAGAGCAAGGTTTGTCAGCTTTTTACGTAATTACCTACTACTGTTATAAGACAAGTTGAACTTACTATTACAACACAACTGTTTAGGTTAAACTGCAACGCTAGAAGAAGTTGAGACACCTAGCTAGGGTACTGGATACCTCTGGCTGATATCCAACGTGATGGCGGCAAAGGCTGCCGCGTGAGTTACGCCATGACACTCGCGCCACATGAATTGATCCAAATATGACGGCAGCATATGGCGATGGCACCCTTTCATTTTTTTCAGTTTTGTTTTCTCTCGATTCCAATATGATTCAATATGTTGAGTGTGTACTCCAGTGCCAGGGCCCACAAAATTTAAAGAGTGGTTAACTGTCCTGTGAGCTGCCACCAGGGGGAGTGTGTTAATCCGATTGTACGCTCTCCATTCGTCAGAATGTACTATTGTGCCAGGCAGTACGTGTTGTGCTATGATCGGTAAAAGTGTCGCAGCATCTCTTCTTGGAACTATTTCCATGTAACCTAGTGCTGGCTGCTGTGTTACATCAACAATTCCAAAAACCCACACTGGGTCACGTGGTGCTCTTCCTCTGTGATGCTGTATAATTTCACAGGATAACTCTTAACAGTCAACAGTGTAATGTTCAATGCAATTACCTTCGGTTTGTGGGAAAAACAGGATTCGTCTATTTCAACAACGTTGGACTGAACTGGACCAATGCCACCAAGTCTAATAACATTTTGTTGGAGTTTCCACGAGCACACATCTCTTAGGTACTGGTACATCTGGATGCCAGTGACTAGAGATACTTTACAAACATCCTTCATTTGAGACACAGGTGTCTCAAAACACCAGTGGTAGATTACAAGTAACCAAGTTGTCAAAGGAACATTTGATTGTTGAAAAAATGAATCACGTCAAACTGAACTATAATAAGAAATTCTGTTTATAGTAATATAATGTTTTTAGGGTACCACATCTTGCAAACTTAAAAATTACCGTTGCATTCTGCAGTTTTTTCAGGACATCTCCAAATATAACCGTCCTTGCATCTTTTAAACGATTTTATTGCCATGGCCACACCATGACAGTTGTTGCATTGTTCTTGCCTTGAAATAAGTCCTCGACGCTGCATGAAATCGATGACATCACGCTGTGGATCAGGACCAAAGCAAACTCCATGCACTCTTGCGTAAATATCAGCAGCCGCCATAGTTTTCCCGCGAACAAGGCAGGTAACTAGCGTACGCAAGAACGGATGGCTGCTCTCTGCAAATTAGCCATAGCCACTCCTGTTCTGTTGGTTTATGTAAGCAGCCTGCATTTATTGTGCCACCTGCAACGTTAATGGTGGGACAGATCCTAAATCGTGACTGATAAACAGAGTATACGGGTATTTTATATTGATAGAATCAACACGTGGCTGAGCACGCTTTGCACCACCTATTTGGCGCCTTTTAGAGCGGTGGTGCGCATTCTCTATATGATCCCATTTTTGCACTGTTTTTGTAGTAATGTAATGGGTCTTCGTTTATTTCAAATGTTGAATTCGCAATCGCTGGGTATTGATCACCATCGCAAAACGACGACTGCCTAGACCAGGTCTATACACGTAATCTAAATTACTAGGAGGTTTGCATGTTTACTTCAATGACAGCTAGAGTTTCAACAGATACGTATTGTCTAGCTGGGATGCGGTTGCGTTGTCGCTCTATGGCTGTTTTGTCGTGGGGCCCTTCTGTGGGTTCAGCTCTAGCGGCCAGAGCTCGAAAAGGAGGCGCACGGCATCCGCCATGGGGCACGCCGTGCATTTGGGGGTTGGCCCCGATTTGTTGTGACTTAGAACAGTATTAATAGATCTGCTAAGAAGAGAAACTAGACTTTGGGTTTTCTGTTCTTAGCTCTTTTCACATGTAAATCGTTCTTAGAATTTGTTTACAGTTACAGTAAATGTTACCTGCAAAAACCGAAAACAAGATATCTATCTAAATTTTCTCTAAAATTCTCCTTAACTAGCTTTGGACTACAGACCACACAAATACCGTCGCCGTGGCAACGCGTAGCCTAATAATTTTAGTCTACTTGCGATCATATGATAAGTGCGACAAACAGGTCAACAAATCTAGAATAAATATGTTACAACAAGTCGATCATTTTCAACGGAAGTTATAAAGGGAGGTGGGTCTTAATTTTAATATCAACTACATGCATCTGAATAGCTAATGACGTTTATACCGCTGAATCTCGCCATTTGACGCTATACGCATTAGCGGAAATTTATAAGAGACCCTCAATTTGACAGAGACATACTACAGTAATGTCTACTGTAGACTGACATAGTGTGTCAGCTAGTGTATGTCCAAAACTCTAGGTAAACTGGTACTGTTAAACATACAATTAGTATTATTATTACACAACACTGTCTGGCACATTCCAGTACACCATCCAACACATTCGATAACGATAAACAAGTTAACTTTATACCCCAGTCAACCACCACAGCTAAATGTACGAAACAATTTTCTAGTCAACTTCTTCAATTGTCGGTCCCCCACCCGATGATCCACCACTCGGTCCACTTGGAGCTCCACCAAATCCTCCCGGCATACCACCAGGCATACCACCGGGCATACCACCGGGCATCCCTCCTGGCATTCCACCGTCACCCGCACCAGCACTGTAGAGTTTCTGCATAATCGGCATGCAAGCTTTCTCCAGCTCTTTCTGTTGATGCTCATATTCGTCCTTCTCTGCCGTCTACAGCCACAAGTAACTTTCAGTCTCTATACACTAATGCAACTGTTTTACGTCGTTGTGCCTACCTGATTCATGTCCAGCCACTTGATTGTTTCAGAACATTTATCAGTAATTATCTTCTTGTCTTCTTCACTGATCTTGTCGTTCAGTTTCTCGTCCTCAACAGTACTCTACAACAACATACTTCATGAATACAACAATATAATAGTATAAGACAAATTGCTTTCTGTTTACCTTCAGCTGGTAAACATAGCTCTCCAATGCATTCTTAGCTGCAACTCGATCTCTTTGTGCTTCATCTTCGGCTTTGAACTTCTCAGCTTCCTGTACCATCTTCTCAATTTGGTCTTTGTTCAGTCTTCCCTTGTCGTTAGTGATCGTGATCTAGTTCTCTCGTCCTGTGCTCTTGTTGACAGCTGAGACGTTTAGAATGCCATTAGCGTCAATATCAAAGTAACTTCGATCTGTGGTACTCCTCGTGGAGCAGGAGGAATGCCACTCAACTCAAATTTGCCCAACAGGTTGTTGTCTTTTGTCATTGCTCGCTCTCCTTCAAAAACCTATAATGGAGATGAACAACAGTACATAGTTGATGTGTGTATTTGTGTGTGTGTGTGTGTGTGTGTGTGTGTGTGTGTGTGTGTGTGTGTGTGTGTGTGTGTGTGTGTGTGTGTGTGTGTGTGTACCAAGTTGAACATCTTTGCCTCTGTAGTTCTTTCCACCTTTTTATATGGTTTGGAAACAGCAGTACTTCTGGAGCCGCAGATACATCGCTATTTTCAACTAATCATGATGATTTAGATAGATTATTTGACTTTGACATTCAAGGCCAAGTCCATTAGTTAATCTATGACTTTGTTGTTTGCAAGGACTGGTTTGCTTTCACAAATTCCTAGCATATGTAAAAGTAGAGTCTATATGGGAATAAATTATTTGTCTGTCTGTCTGTCTGTCTGTCTGTCAAATAACATTTATTTCAAACATGTACATCTATAATACAAAGCTAGCAAGGCAACTATGTAGAGTTCCGCAACTACAAGAGTTCACTAGGACTACATTTAGAAAACAAACAAACATATAACACTTAAAATAGAACAAAAATGCAGACTATCCGGAGCCAACTTAGCGGCTGAAAAACTGGTTAGAGCAATCTACTGTACAGTCAATGTCACTTTTGAGAGCTGAGATTTTTCTCATTATTACCTGGGTATTGCACTTTTGAAGTTGAATTGAGAATCTCTTTCTCCAGATGTCTAGAAACTCAGCAGCATTAGGTTGACCGAGTTCATCACGTGACTTCTTGACTAGCCTTTCCAGAAAGTTTTTTCCATCTCACCCATCGTCCGTCCGTCTGTCTGTCTGTCTGTCTGTCTGTTTGTTTGCCTGTCTGTACATGTACTGCTAAGTATGGTAAAATATCTACCAAATCATATAGGAATAAATGTCATCAAAGTATTTACTCAATCATGTTGTAATGAAAATGTTAGATGCAATATGAATGTATATACATTTACCGGTGGGTACTTTGTTCAGTTGTTGAGTACAGCAGATGCATAAGCTGAGTAGGTACTGTCAACACATTAGTACAACATGATTGAGTAGATACTTTGGTCACGTTTATTCCCAAATGATTTAGTAGATCTTGTATCATACTTAATTAGCAATACAGACAAACAAACAGACGGACAGACAAAAAAATTTAAAAAATTAAAAAAAAATTCTGTAGACTTTTAGTTTGGTAGAGATTTTGTGCGATTGGGACAGTAGAGTTGCTTAGTTGTGTTGATTGTAGATTTCAATGTTGAAAATATATGTATTGGACAGACAGACAGACAGACAGACAGACAGACAGACAGATACTTTATTCTCATATAGACTCTACTTGTACATTTGCTAGGAATTTGTGAAAGCAAACCAGTCCTTGCAAACAGCAAAGTCATAGATTAACTAATGGACTTGGCCTTGAATGTCAAAATCAAATAATCTATCTAAATCACCATGATTAGGTGACAGTTTTGAAAGTTTTCTGAGGATAACTTCAGCATTGCATCTTTGTAGAATTGTAGAAAATCTTTTTCTCTAATACGACACAAACATGGACCAGGAGGCATTAAAATTGGCTTCTGGATTTACTGACTGTTGTGACAAATGCTGCAAAAAATTCTCTGCCTTTGTGCCCCACCTCCCAAAATGTTCTATCACAAGAGGAACACATCTTGATACATATCCTCCTGAAACAAGCTCTTCTGAATATCTTTTCATTTCTTTTCTTCTCTTGTCGTGGCAGCAAGACCATTTTCCTTGCTAGCCCTCTTCATAATATCCTGACAGACAGACAGACAGACAGACAGACAGACAACAGACAGACAGAAATACAGACAGACAGGCAAACAGACAGTAGACAATAGCACGAACAACAGAATTTAAAGTAGGGCTTTGTGCTGGCCATGCAGTCGAGAGAATGATTTTGTTGATTCCCAGACTGACTGATCTTGGTTCTATAAAAGGGTGAATTATTAATTATTGGCAGTATAAATCTTGGTGACTTTTCTCAGCAGCATATAGCAGAAATGTTGCTCAAGAATTGGCAACCATTTCTAGTTCCATTGATAGTAATGAGAAAGTTGACTCGATCATACTGTACGTGCTGCCCCATGCTACTATTTGCCTTGTCCAAGTGACTCCCTTGAGTTGTCTACTTGTTGCCTTCGCCAGTACAGACAATTAAGTTTTGAATACGGAATCAAGTTACTAACTAGCTCAAAAATGTACTAAATTTTGAATGATCTGGAAACTCTTTTATGAGAGTGCAGAAGCAATGTACAGATACAGTGGTTTAAACTTTTAACCCCAACAAACAAAAACCAAAACAAGCAAAAACAAAAATCGTAAGGACACATAGTTAAATCATCAAAAAAGACAGATGTCATCTCTCTTGGATTGTACATGTGTTAGTTAATGTCAAAATATTTCATCACTTCACAAAGGGGCATAATACAATTATTTCTTATTACCTCTAACATATACACACACACACACACACACACACACACACACACACACACACACACACACACACATATATATATACACACACAAATATTTGCTGTTCAAATACACACACACACACACACACACACACACACACACACACACACACACACACACACACACACCAGTATACTAATTATATAACTGTCATTCACGTCACCAACCATATAACAATGCCATAATAATTATATAGTTTGCAATACAATACCAGTTGGCAAAAGGCATATACAACGTATACCTATAAGTGCCAACAATGCAATGACTGATACCATCAACTTAAATAACTGAACTTAAATTAATTAACTTGATTTAATTAAAACCAATGCTAGCTCTAAACATACATTACCTCAATAATACTGTAGCTGTGTGACAACCAGCAGAGTTATGAATACGTCGTCGTTATCCATCTACAATGATTCTATGCATTAGTAATTATTATGTGGTTTACATTAAATGATCTGATTTGTAATGAGTATTGAAGTGTCTATAGATTATTTCATGTACGTGTTTATACCAACTAGATATAATACTTAATTAATAAATATTGTGTACACACACATCGTATACTGTCATTTTAGTTGTATAGTATTTATCTGTTAATAAATCTTTTGTAGGAGTAGTTGTGAAATAGAATTAAATTGCCTGAGTACTTTGCACTGTTCTAATTATATTGGTAATTAATTAATTGCATATTATTTAATTGGACACAAGAAATAAATTTGCAATAAATAGTACACAATTTGATGTATGCAGTGCACGCCACAATGTAAATTTTGACACACAATTCAATCCAGTTAATTAATAATGTGCGTAGCAGATGCGCGCACCCAAAAAATATTTCAAGAAAACTGCAAATTTTTTTATTTAACCGCAAAACATAGTAATTAAAAATCACTTTACCTGCCGTCCAATTTATTTGAAGTCGATTTGTGCCGAGAGAGCAACGTTCAGCGGACGACACTCAAAACTGAGGCCTCCTTTCAATAAACGGTGCAGGTTACTGCTCGAAAGATGCGCAAAAAGGCAGCAGTTCGTTTATGTCAAAATCGCCATTCACTACCAAGAATCAATCGGCGCGCTGGTGGCCTCGTGCACCAAAGCGCATTCGCTGCTGCGGCGAAGTTCCCAAACCTCGTCCCAAAAAAATTCCGCTGTGCGGTCGCATTCGTTGCTGCGGTTGCGTTGTCGTTCTATGGCTATTTGGTTAGTACGACTACGTGGAGCTAAAGACATCTGCTTCCATCGGATTTTAGTATAATTAGCTATAGGCTCAACTCTTGTGGCCAAACTCGAAAAGGAGGCACACGGCATCCGCCATAAGGCACGCCGTAGCCAATTGAGATTTGAGAGTTCAACTGTATTCGGTTAGCATTTGGGGAGTTAACCCCCTTTCAAAGTGACTCGGTACAGTATTAATAGATCTGCTACGACTACAAACTAGACTTGGGGTTTTCTGTTCTTAGATCTCTTCACATGTAAATCGTTCTTAAAATTTGTTTAACAGTAAATTTTGCTTGCTAAAAGCGAAAACAAGAAATCTATCTAAATTCTCCTTAACTAGCTTTGGACTACAGACCAAACAATAACCGTCGCTGTGGCAACGTGTAGCCTAATAATTTTAGTCTACTTGCGCCATGTATGACCATATGATAAGTGCGACAAACAGAACAGGTAAACAAATCTAGAATAAATACGTTACAACAAGTCGATCATTTTAGCCTGGTCAACGGAAGTCAAAAAGGAAGGATTTGGGTCTTATTTTAATATCAACTACATGCATCTGAATAGCCAATGACGTTCATACGCTGAATCTCGCCATTTGACGCTATACGCATTAGCGGAAACTTACAAGAGACCCTCAATTTGACAGAGACATACTAATGTCTACTGTAGACTGACATAGTGTGTCAGCTAGTGTATGTCCAAAACTCTAGGTAAACTGGTACTGTTAAACATACAATTAGTATTATTATTACACAACACTGTCTGGCACATTCCAGTACACCATCCAACACATTCGATAACGATAAACAAGTTAACTTTATACCCCAGTCAACCACCACAGCTAAATGTACGAAACAATTTTCTAGTCAACTTCTTCAATTGTCGGTCCCCCACCCGATGATCCATCACTCGGTCCACTTGGAGCTCCACCAAATCCTCCCGGCATACCACCAGGCATACCACCAGGCATACCACCAGGCATACCACTGGGCATCCCACCGGGCATACCACCGGGCATCCCTCCTGGCATTCCACCGTCACCCGCACCAGCACTGTAGAGTTTCTGCATAATTGGCATGCAAGCTTTCTCCAGCTCTTTCTGTTGATGCTCATATTCGTCCTTCTCTGCCGTCTACAGCCACAAGTAACTTTCAGTCTCTATACACTAATGCAACTGTTTTACGTCGTTGTGCCTACCTGATTCATGTCCAGCCACTTGATTGTTTCAGAACATTTATCAGTGATTGTCTTCTTGTCTTCTTCATTGATCTTGTCGTTCAGTTTCTCGTCCTCAACAGTACTCTACAACAACATCTTTCATGAATACAACAATATAATAGTATAAGACAAACTGCTTTCTGTTTACCTTCAGCTGGTAAGCATAGCTCTCCAATGCATTCTTAGCTGCAACTCGATCTCTTTGTGCTTCATCTTCGGCTTTGAACTTCTCAGCTTCCTGTACCATCTTCTCAATTTGGTCTTTGTTCAGTCTTCCCTTGTCGTTAGTGATCATGATCTTATTCTCTCGTCAACAGCTGAGACGTTTAGAATGCCATTAGCGTCAATATCAAAAGTAACTTCAATCTGTGGTACTCCTCGTGGAGCAGGAGGAATGCCACTCAACTCAAATTTGCCCAACAGGTTGAAGTCTTTTGTCATTGCTCGCTCTCCTTCAAAAACCTATAATGGAGATGAACAACAGTGCATAGTTGATGTGTGCATTTGTGTGTATGTGTGTGTGTGTGTGTGTGTGTGTGTGTGTGTGTGTGTGTGTGTGTGTGTGTGTGTGTGTGTGTGTGTGTGTGTGTGTGTGTACCAAGCTGAACATCTTTGTCTCTGTAGTTCTTTCCACCCTTTTATATGGTTTGGAAACAGCAGTACTTCTGGAGCCGCAGATACATCGCTTACAGAGCTTTGTGATGAGAAGCCTCCGCTCCATCCTTGGACTGTCCCTATGAGACGGCAAGAGAGACATCTCCATCAGAAAGATAGCCAACCTACAAAGAATCTCCACCATGCTGACACAGACACGTCTTCGGTCATTGGGTCACATCTTGCGCATGGATGAGTGTCGTCTACCAAGAAAGCTCTTGGTGTGTGCATCACCCCAAGGTAGACGTTCAGTCGGAGGCCAGAGAATGAGATGGAATGATTTGGTACTGAGGGATTTAAGGAATTGCAATCTTGATGGGGTTTGGAGGATACTAGCAGAAGATAGGAATGAGTGGAGGAATCAGATCTGGGCTGTCACACAGGAAGTAAATTTCAAGAAGGAAGAACAAAGTAATACCGCAAGGATGAGCAGAAACGTCGCTGCAAAGCAAGGCAAACGACATCAGAGTTTGCTTTACGCTGCAGCTTTGATGGTTGTGGATTTACTGTTGTAAATCATGCCGACCTTGTAAACCACCAGAGACAGAAACATGGTCAGTCTCTGACTAGTCAATGTCAGTACTGTCACCAAACATTCCGCCAACAAGGCCTCCACAACCATGAGTGTTTCTGCTGTCATAGAACACCCACTCCTCCGATATAGCCTATGGTGACCTTGGCCTGCATCGTTTCTCATTGGAATGAACGCAGCGTGAAGTGAAGAAGTCTGTGTGTGTGTGTGTGTGTGTGTGTGTGTGTGTGTGTGTGTGTGTGTGTGTGTGTGTGTGTGCGCATAAATGTAATCACCTGTATAAGCACTCCAGGCTGGTTGTCAGAGTACGTTGTGAAGACTTTGTTTTGTTTTGTTGGAATCGTCGAGTTTCTCTTGATGAGTGCAGTAAACATGCCTCCAGTTGTTTCAATACCCAAAGAAAGCGGTGCCACATCGAGAAGCAAAAGATCCTGCACCTCCTCGCTCTTATCACCAGACAGGATAGCAGCTTGAACAGCTACAGTAACATACCACATAAGTAAAGATACAACAGCCATACAGATGGGTTACAAGATACCTGCTCCATACGCAACCGCTTCATCAGGATTGATCGACTTGTTCAGTTCTTTCCCACTGAAGAAATGTAGCGGCAGTTTATGGATCTTGGGAATACCCGTCGATTCACCGACCAAAACCAACTCGTGTACTTCATTCTTCCCTAGCTTTGCATCACGTAGAGCTTTCTCCACGGCGAGAGATCCGCTGAAGTGGTCACTCCTGAAGTAGTAGAACTGCTCTTGACTAGAATATGAGTTTGTTTGAAACTATAGAAAATAATACATTTCTCCTGTCAGTTGATCTGGTGCGTTTGTTCGCTACCCATTTTTGAGGCATAAATGACAGACACAGGAAATACCAATAATGTATTAATTAATATGATATATTATGTATTGAGACAGGTGGACAGACAGACCGACAGACAGACCGACAGACAGACAGTTTGAATCATTATATAGCTTGTAATAAGTACTGATTTATGAGAATATATCTGAGACAGACAGACAGACAGTCAGACAGACAGACAGACAGTCAGATGGATGGACAGACAGAGAGACAGATGGATTGATGGACAGACAGACAGACACACACACAGATAGTCAGATGGATTGATGGACAGACACACAGAGACAGATTGTTTTATTGACTTTAAACTTTAAAAATATGACAGACAGAGAGACAGACAGGCGCAAACAAAAACTGACAGACAGACAGACTAGGGTTTGAAGACAGAGAAAGCAGACATTCTTTGCTGCACTATGAATTCCCCTAGTGTCCCTTTCTTTCATTGTCAGTAACAGAACGAGCAGTTTGACCATCGAAGTTACTCAGTGTAACTTGTACAGTGTCTGTTCACACTTTAACTCGTATCGTTCTATTAGTTCTAGACAACATCAATCCTTTCTAGTCTAAAATACAGATAATCTAGAAGAGCAATGAAACAGTAGTCACTCTAGCTACAAACTGAAGTCAATAAATCAAGTGCCTATTTACATGTAAATGTCAATATCAACACTACAAATCACTTATCATGACAAAAAATTAGTCAGTCGTGAAACCAGACTTAAAAATGCAACTTCAATATTAAAGAGCAAGCAACTAACCAACAGATAACATTAATTGATATTAATTTATATTGCCTGATCCACTAAATCAGTCACAACTGAGTCTTCTCTCTGGATCTAACAATTCAGCCAAGTGTTTATGACCTTCTATTGAAGCTAAGACGTCACAAAAATTTTTGAAGGATCCGGGTGGCGTTCTCATGAGACATTGAGCGAGTAATTTCCTTGTTTTCTGTTCTTCCGTCATGTTTCCTTGCATGAATGCTTTATAGTCTTCTAGACAGATGAGTTCCCTTGCATAGAGACTGTCCAACAGTTTGTTAGTCTGCATGGTTTTGACGAGCGTCGCAAAATGCGGACGGAGATGAGACGACCACAGAGGATCCACCATGTCGGCACGCCCACCAATGTAACCCGGATAATCAGTATCGCAGTTTTCATAAAAAATGGTTTGATACTTTAGTCTACGGCTATTGCTTACGACATTTTTGGGATCATATAAAGAATGCGCACCACCGCTCTAAAACGCGCCAAATAGGTGGTGCAAAGCGTGCTCAGCCACGTGTTGATTCTATTAATATAAAATACCCGTATACTCCCTTTATCAGTCACGATTTAGGTTTTGTCCCACCATTAACGTTGCAGGTGGCGCAATAAATGCAGGTTGCTTACATAAACCAACAGAACAGGAGTGGCTACGGCTAATTTGCAGAGAGTAGACTTCCGTTCTTGCGTACGCTAGTTACCTGCCTTGTTCGCGGGAAAATTATGTCGGCTGCTGATATTTACGTAAGAGTGCCTGAAGTCTGCTTTGGTCCCGATCCACACTGTGATGTCATCGATTTCATGCAGCGTCTAGGCTTTCTTTCAACAACAACGAAGCTGCAACCCAACCCTCTATCAATTAATATTAAATCCATCCGGGTAACTATACATTTGCAAAAAAAGAGCAAGGTTTGTCAGCTTTTTACGTAATTACCTACTACTGTTATAAGACAAGTTGAACTTACTATTACAACACAACTGTTTAGGTTAAACTGCAACGCTAGAAGAAGTTGAGACACCTAGCTAGGGTACTGGATACCACTGGCTGATATCCAACGTGATGGCGGCAAAGGCTGCCGCGTGAGTTACGCCATGACACTCCCGCCACATGAATTGATCCAAATATGACGGCAGCATATGGCGATGGCACCCTTTCATTTTTTCAGTTTTGTTTTCTCTCGATTCCAATATGATTCAATATGTTGAGTGTGTACTCCAGTGCCAGGGCCCACAAAATTTAAAGAGTGGTTAACTGTCCTGTGAGCTGCCACCAGGGGGAGTGTGTTAATCCGATTGTACGCTCTCCATTCGTCAGAATGTACTATTGTGCCAGGCAGTACGTGTTGTGCTATGATCGGTAAAAGTGTCGCAGCATCTCTTCTTGGAACTATTTCCATGTAACCTAGTGCTGGCTGCTGTGTTACATCAACAATTCCAAAAACCCACACTGGGTCACGTGGTGCTCTTCCTCTGTGATGCTGTATAATTTCACAGGATAACTCTTAACAGTCAACAGTGTAATGTTCAATGCAATTACCTTCGGTTTGTGGGAAAAACAGGATTCGTCTATTTCAACAACGTTGGACTGAACTGGACCAATGCCACCAAGTCTAATAACATTTTGTTGGAGTTTCCACGAGCACACATCTCTTAGGTACTGGTACATCTGGATGCCAGTGACTAGAGATACTTTACAAACATCCTTCATTTGAGACACAGGTGTCTCAAAACACCAGTGGTAGATTACAAGTAACCAAGTTGTCAAAGGAACATTTGATTGTTGAAAAAATGAATCACGTCAAACTGAACTATAATAAGAAATTCTGTTTATAGTAATATAATGTTTTTAGGGTACCACATCTTGCAAACTTAAAAATTACCGTTGCATTCTGCAGTTTTTTCAGGACATCTCCAAATGTAACCGTCCTTGCATCTTTTAAACGATTTTATTGCCATGGCCACACCATGACAGTTGTTGCATTGTTCTTGCCTTGAAATAAGTCCTCGACGCTGCATGAAATCGATGACATCACGCTGTGGATCAGGACCAAAGCAAACTCCATGCACTCTTGCGTAAATATCAGCAGCCGCCATAGTTTTCCCGCGAACAAGGCAGGTAACTAGCGTACGCAAGAACGGATGGCTGCTCTCTGCAAATTAGCCATAGCCACTCCTGTTCTGTTGGTTTATGTAAGCAGCCTGCATTTATTGTGCCACCTGCAACGTTAATGGTGGGACAGATCCTAAATCGTGACTGATAAACAGAGTATACGGGTATTTTATATTGATAGAATCAACACGTGGCTGAGCACGCTTTGCACCACCTATTTGGCGCCTTTTAGAGCGGTGGTGCGCATTCTCTATATGATCCCATTTTTGCACTGTTTTTGTAGTAATGTAATGGGTCTTCGTTTATTTCAAATGTTGAATTCGCAATCGCTGGGTATTGATCACCATCGCAAAACGACGACTGCCTAGACCAGGTCTATACACGTAATCTAAATTACTAGGAGGTTTGCATGTTTACTTCAATGACAGCTAGAGTTTCAACAGATACGTATTGTCTAGCTGGGATGCGGTTGCGTTGTCGCTCTATGGCTGTTTTGTCGTGGGGCCCTTCTGTGGGTTCAGCTCTAGCGGCCAGAGCTCGAAAAGGAGGCGCACGGCATCCGCCATGGGGCACGCCGTGCATTTGGGGGTTGGCCCCGATTTGTTGTGACTTAGAACAGTATTAATAGATCTGCTAAGAAGAGAAACTAGACTTTGGGTTTTCTGTTCTTAGCTCTTTTCACATGTAAATCGTTCTTAGAATTTGTTTACAGTTACAGTAAATGTTACCTGCAAAAACCGAAAACAAGATATCTATCTAAATTTTCTCTAAAATTCTCCTTAACTAGCTTTGGACTACAGACCACACAAATACCGTCGCCGTGGCAACGCGTAGCCTAATAATTTTAGTCTACTTGCGATCATATGATAAGTGCGACAAACAGGTCAACAAATCTAGAATAAATATGTTACAACAAGTCGATCATTTTCAACGGAAGTTATAAAGGGAGGTGGGTCTTAATTTTAATATCAACTACATGCATCCGAATAGCTAATGACGTTTATACGCTGAATCTCGCCATTTGACGCTATACGCATTAGCGGAAATTTATAAGAGACCCTCAATTTGACAGAGACATACTAATGTCTACTGTAGACTGACATAGTGTGTCAGCTAGTGTATGTCCAAAACTCTAGGTAAACTGGTACTGTTAAACATACAATTAGTATTATTATTACACAACACTGTCTGGCACATTCCAGTACACCATCCAACACATTCGATAACGATAAACAAGTTAACTTTATACCCCAGTCAACCACCACAGCTAAATGTACGAAACAATTTTCTAGTCAACTTCTTCAATTGTCGGTCCCCCACCCGATGATCCACCACTCGGTCCACTTGGAGCTCCACCAAATCCTCCCGGCATACCACCAGGCATACCACCGGGCATACCACCGGGCATCCCTCCTGGCATTCCACCGTCACCCGCACCAGCACTGTAGAGTTTCTGCATAATCGGCATGCAAGCTTTCTCCAGCTCTTTCTGTTGATGCTCATATTCGTCCTTCTCTGCCGTCTACAGCCACAAGTAACTTTCAGTCTCTATACACTAATGCAACTGTTTTACGTCGCTGTG
Source organism: Corticium candelabrum (assembly GCF_963422355.1). Classification (NCBI taxonomy): domain Eukaryota; kingdom Metazoa; phylum Porifera; class Homoscleromorpha; order Homosclerophorida; family Plakinidae; genus Corticium; species Corticium candelabrum. The sequence goes on from NC_085103.1 coordinate 5,946,043, forward strand.
CCTACCTGATTCGTGTCCAGCCACTTGATTGTTTCAGAACATTTATCAGTGATTGTCTTCTTGTCTTCTTCACTGATCTTGTCCTTCAGCTTCTCGTCCTCAACAGTACTCTACAACAACATATTTCATGAATACAACAATATAATAGTATAAGACAAACTGCTTTCTGTTTACCTTCAGCTGGTAAGCATAGCTCTCCAATGCATTCTTAGCTGCAACTCGATCTCTTTGTGCTTCATCTTCGGCTTTGAACTTCTCAGCTTCCTGTACCATCTTCTCAATTTGGTCTTTGTTCAGTCTTCCCTTGTCGTTAGTGATCGTGATCTTGTTCTCTCGTCCTGTGCTCTTGTCGACAGCTGAGACGTTTAGAATTCCATTAGCGTCAATATCAAAAGTAACTTCAATCTGTGGTACTCCTCGTGGAGCAGGAGGAATGCCACTCAACTCAAATTTGCCCAACAGGTTGTTGTCTTTTGTCATTGCTCGCTCTCCTTCAAAAACCTATAATGGAGATGAACAACAGTACATAGTTGATGTGTGTGTTTGTGTTGTGTGTGTGTGTGTGTGTGTGTGTGTCTGTGTGTGTGTGCATGCGCATAAATGTAATCACCTGTATAAGCACTCCAGGCTGGTTGTCAGAGTACGTTGTGAAGACTTTGTTTTGTTTTGTTGGAATCGTCGAGTTTCTCTTGATGAGTGCAGTAAACACGCCTCCAGCTGTTTCAATACCCAAAGAAAGCGGTGCCACATCGAGAAGCAAAAGATCCTGCACCTCCTCGCTCTTATCACCAGACAAGATAGCAGCTTGAACAGCTACAGTAACATACCACATAAGTAAATATACAACAGCCCATACAGATGGGTTACAAGATACCTGCTCCATACGCAACCGCTTCATCAGGATTGATCGACTTGTTCAGTTCTTTTCCATTGAAGAAATCTTGCAGCAGTTTTTGGATCTTGGGAATACGCGTCGATCCACCGACCAAAACCAACTCGTGTACTTCATTCTTCCCTAGCTTTGCATCACGTAGAGCTTTCTCCACCGGCTCCAACGTCCCTCTGAAGAGGTCACCATTCATTTCTTCAAATCGAGCACGTGTCAACGACGTGTAAAAGTCAATGCCCTCAAAGAGTGAATCAATTTCTATGTTAGCCTGAGTGCTCGACGATAGTGTTCGTTTTGCTCGTTCGCATGCAGTGCGAAGACGACGAACTGCCCTTTTGTTTGTTGACAAATCCTTTTTGTGCTTGCGTTTGAACTCGCTGACAAAAAACGTGACCATTCTACTGTCAAAATCTTCACCACCTAAATGTGTATCTCCGGCTGTCGATTTGACTTCGAAAATTCCATCCTCGATTGTGAGGATAGAGACATCGAATGTGCCACCACCCAAGTCAAAGATGAGAACATTTTGTTCGCCTCCTGACAACTTCTTATCTAAACCGTATGCAATGGCAGCAGCCGTGGGTTCGTTGATAATTCTGAGAACGTTTAGTCCTGCAATGGTGCCGGCGTCTTTGGTGGCTTGACGTTGGGAATCATTGAAATAAGCGGGAACAGTAACGACGGCATTGTTGACACTCTTGCCAAGATATGCTTCAGCCGTCTCCTTCATTTTGGTCAAAACCATAGAAGAGATCTACAGACACAACACTCATAAACCCGTCGAGCAATAAACATTAACTTATATGGAATAGAGTCCGTTTACATTTATCAAATTATGTGCCCATTACGCTTGTAAGCGATTTGTAGCTGACATACGGGACTCCAAAAATTGCTCGTGCCCCACCCCCGCTTCCGTTATGGCTAACCATCCGTTCGCCACGTGCTCACTCAACGTGCCTCTACGACGGAGCCGTTGAATGCTTTATGGACGCACTACGCGAGTTGAATGAAGCAGCTAAACGACGTGCTTTACTGAACGTATCCGCTCAACGATGCGAATATGTCCTAACCTCTTCTGCGTAGAATGATTTTGTCTCTGCTTTGTATTCCACTTCAACTTTTGGTCTAGTGCCCTCGTTTATCACTTGGAAAGGCCACTGCTTCATGTCACTTTGCACTGACGTGTCGTCAAAGCGTCGTCCAATCAAACGTTTTGCATCTGCAGACATACAAACCAACGTTGGTTACTCCCAAGGGAGACGAAGTAGCAAGGTTGAATGAAATGTCGGCAAGCGCGGGAAACGTACCAAAGACTGTGTTGGAAGGATTTAGGGCAACTTGATTCTTTGCTGCATCGCCTATGAGACGTTCTGTGTCTGTGAAAGCAACGTAACTAGGCGTCGTCCGGTTTCCTTGGTCGTTGGCGATGATCTCGACTTTTCCATGTTGAAAAATGCCAACACAAGAGTAGGTTGTACCCAAATCGATGCCGACGGCTATTCCCGTAGCTGGTTTAGACATTATAACACAAACGACTCACAAGGAAAGAGGAAACTGACGGACGAGTTGAAGACACGTGGTCTTATGTCACGAATATGCTATTTTTAGCATCTAGGAACTTTCTAGAAGGTCAAAATGGTGTCGAGTCACGTGTAGAAGGTTCCCGAACAGGAAGTAATAATTAGCATACATATAGGGAAGTACAACTACAAAAAAAGTATTAGCGTTGAATGTTAGCACACGAATTTAATTGATAAGCATGTACCCTACAGTTCTAATACATGCATGTGTACGCACATACTTGATATCCCAATATCAATTTCTATGTTCCAGACCCCGCCTCTTTCATAACATACTTGGTCAAAATACCGACGGGGGAGGGGCTGATTACCATATGTATTGCTGGAAAAGCGATCGAAGAAGGCCACAAGAAAATAGAATCCAGAACATCCCAACTAGCCACGAGAATGTACATGTACTTTTTTCTTAGATTTTTATAACAGGCAGTAGTACGTACAGTACAAGTTCTGTGTTTAATTAATTATTATGTTTAGTAATTGGTGTTGATACTGTGTGTCGCTAATTAGGCATATTAATCAATCAGTTATACATTTGTTGTACCATAATTAAATTAATTAATGGCTTCTACTCCATCCGGGCATGCAGATACTTAAATTTTGATGATTAGATATTATTTATATATATTATTTAACACTTATCACGATATAAATTTATTGATATTAATGCTATTGCAGGCGTGTCCAATTTTTTAAACTAGACTCCCGTATTCTCCCGCATTTTTTCCTGCAAACTCACGCATTTTGACACTGCTAGGTTGGCAGGTCTGACACCGGTAGTAAGTAATGTGTTGTGGTAATTATTCGTTTTTTATGTTGCTCAGAATCTGTTTTCTTTACGTGTACTTTAGGTCTGAGTATGGCTATATACAAAGCAATGTACCTGTACATGCATGATTTCACTGAACTGTAGAATATTTTAGTCTCGCATCCAGACCTCTGTGCGCGCTTATCAAATTAAAATATGATCGGTACACTATACGTACAACTGTTTACAGCAACGCTTCAATTGTTTTCAAATATTCTTGCCACGACATAAACAGTTTACAATCAAGTGACGGGTTGATAGAAATTTAGACTAGCTTTATCATATCTGCACAGTCTCTACCGACCAATTAGAATTAAAGCGTCTAGACATTGTACCGTAATAAATTGTAACAGTATACACAAAGTTTAGAAATCAAAATTGTTACGCTTTTCCGCTATCAAGCAAAGCGTCTCTAAGAAATTTTCTATTGTCGACGACGTTCACCATCTCTGATTGAACAGATTGTGATCGTTGTGGTCTAGAGATGTCCACGTGCTCGCTTTCCGTTTCTTCTGCTACTTTTTGACGTCTCATCCGTCTCTTAAACTTCCGACAAAACCCTGTAAAGTGGCTCCACCAGTGCTTTTGAATTGCCATGGCAATGATGACGACTGTAGGCCAAGACAACATCAGAACTATAATAATAGGAAATACCATTTGCTTCGTTGGTGACAAAACGGATATGTCGTTAATTGAGAACGCAGCAATAAGAGTGAGGTTTGCAGACAACAGAAATGCGTAGTTGTTAGCCATTTTGGTTCTGTAAGGCGAAAATATAATTGTAGTAAAGAACAGAAATACACAGATGCAGAAGAGAATGCCCTGACGACTTTGAACGTTTGTTGTAACGGTTGCGACTACAATCGTAACAAGCAGTCGCCTCCCCAAAGACATACCGATCCACCATTGTCTTCCTTGTTTGTATCGAGCAGCACAAGATCGACACACACGTTTCATCCACGTGATGTCTTCTGTACAATTATCGATAGTGCGAAAACCAAGTAGAAGAACTATTGGCAATGGAATCAGAAATAAGGTGAGAATGATAATTGCAGTAATGGCGTAAGGAAGATGATAAGAGTTGAAGCATACGACTTCGGGGTTTTCCAGGAGACGCACTTCGGTTTGCATGGTAATTGTGCAGCTGAGAGAAAAGCAGGCAAACGCAGCAAGCGGTTCGTAAGAAATAAGAACTACAAGAAGAAATGTGTCTGCTACACGAGCTCTCTTGATGTATCTCGAAAATGGTGCGATGTGGCTGCCACCAAATAAGAGCAGAACAAGAAAGAAGAGATAGAATGATGGAAGAGCTCTCATAGCCATTCTCTCTAGAGGAGCGAGATCGGGCAACACACACCAAGCTGCATTAAGTTGCAGAAGGCTGACGGTGTAGCTTGCAAAATCGTTCATTAAAGCGTCCGGGTCAGGTCGCAAAACAAGAGGAACAATCTGAAATCAGAAAATTGTTAATAAGTTCAGATTATATAAGCGTGTCTTTATACCCGCTTGCATTGTAGCGTTATAGCCTCCTGTAGCTGACTGTATATATTAATTCTCTAAATCCCTTCTACACCTCCACATGATCCTATACTATTTAATTAAACGCTTGCTTATCTACAAACTGCATGCATGCTCGTCACCGTCTCTCTTTATCTGTCTGTCCGTCTGTTTGCTTGTAAGGGTTTCTATTTAACTTCGGTACGCACGGGTGCGAGCTGTATTTAAAAGAATCAAGTTCAAAGTGTCACGGTTACTCCTGCATGCATGTGTAGTGTAACGATATGGCATATGTCTCAGCTAAGTTGATAGATGCAATCAACTTGCACGGTTTGGAGCGTACAGCAGAAGAAACAGCTCTGATTATATCTTTCCTTCATTTAGCCTGCTCTTTAATATTAATTAATACGTGGAATAAGGTTACCTGAATGAAGAAAACCCATGACTCGAACGTCGGACTGTTGAGCAACGGTGTCGTCATTGCAAGATAAACGACAAATGCTCCCACAATCACAACAAGCGCTATCGACAGTGCTAGTCCTATCTTCCAGAAGAAACGACAGTCTCTGCAAGTCTAAAAGCACAGCAAAGAATTATTGTATAAGCCGGTCGTCCTAAAAATGTTTGGTATAAGTTAAAATTTGGAATAGAACATACCTTGCTTGCAGGAATTCCTGAAAAGTTAGCCGAACAAACAGCACACAACACTCCCGTTCGCTCTCTGCTGCAATGTTTGTCAGGATGTTCGACATCCAATGTCCAGTGGTCATTATGAGACTGTTGATCGGAACAAAAACCAGTGCAGAGGTGAGTCGAAAAGTCTTGCTGTACTCTTCCGCTAGACTTGTTTGTTGTGTATATTGTTCCCGCCCAGTAGTCGTCTTGTACCGTCACTGTTTTGCCGTCGGATTGACAGTAGATACCGTTTTTGTTAGAGCATGTACATTCCAAGTACGAGCTTGCTTCATTATCGGAGCAAGTCGTGGAGTTGGCAATATAGTCGGCAGTCTAGAAATCAATGAAAAACGTTTTAATATATCTTAGTTAAATGTATTATTTTATAATCTAAATATCAACACAAGCAATCACAACCCATTCCCTAAAGCTTTTCCCTTTACCAATTCTCCAAAAGAATGACAAGCAAATAAGTATAGCAATTGAATGGCATAACACAACACAACCACTTAACTTTATGCAATTAACTCATTAGTCTATAGTATATAGGAATGATCTATACCTTAGTCAAGTTAGCATTTGCTCGAGGTGTATCGAATCCTTCATGACAAGGTGCCAGTTCAAAGAAAATGTATAGTGGACACGACAATCCCCTCAGAAATGACTGCCACTGAATGCGAAGAAATCCGCGAGCTCCGACAGGCCCAACAATTGACAAGTCATTGATCGGTTGGAGAGCGTCAAAGTAGAAAGGACTGAGACGTCCATATTCGGTACCAGCGTGTCGTATCATTGCTTCTGGGTATACATTCGCGTCATCAGAATTTCTAACCTATACATACATACAAGACTTGTTCTAAATGTTTTAAAAAATGAAAGTCGAGTGTATACATATATACCGTAAGTGATGCCAATGAAGATGCCTCGTTGTAGAACTCATCCCAGACATTGAGTCTCAGCTGAAACTTTTCACCAGGCGAGGGGTTAAGCACGAGAAAAGACGGTGGATTCGACAAGCTGTGATTGCAAAATGTCGAATGTACTCCACGCACATGTATTGATTTACTGTTGTTGACTTCAATGTACTCACTGAAGAGACAGTCACCGAACGGAACCCACAATCCTTTAGGAAATATCGCTGCAGGAATATAATATTTACTTAACGGAAAGGCTTTAGAGAAAATTGCGGCCTTCGTTTTATTCCAACATTGAAGACTGGAGTTCATCTCCTCGATAACATCGTGAGGTCTAGTAAACAATTAGAATGACATTGTGTTTATATAATTAGAAGTGAAAGACTTACATTTCATCTTCAATTCTCTTAATGATGTGTGTTCTACTACAGTTCTCAGACTGAAAATGAAGCGTTCTCCGACCTATGGGTTTGTAGCATTTGCAAGAAGCAGAAAGAAATTGCATGAATGTGGGCCTGGAGGCTATGGGATACGTTTCGTTAGTAGGGACTCGCTTGCCTGGCGGTGCCATCGATGTCGCATTGCATAAGCGGAATGTCGTCGCAAATATGTCTCTTCCAGAAAGACCAGCAGAATTGTTCAAAAACTGAACCTGAAATATTGCAATGAAGCCATCGAATTTCACGTTTAGTTAACCGAAAATGTTGCCATACGTTCGCTTCGGGATAGCGGCCATCGTACGAAAAATAGACATCAGAAGTCAAGTTCAAAAAGCAGTCGACGGCCGTGTCTGTTCCCGCCATTGTGTGTAACATATCAAACACGATCTCTGACGAAGAAGTGTCATCTGCATAGATGGCACCACCGAAGACAGAAGCAGAATTGCGCACAAAATCGATCCTCTCGATCTGCAAGACAAACACATACATAACTACAGTCTCCCTTGATTGTATTAGATATGCGCATACGTTTCTAATGTTAGCTCTGCTCCACATTTCCAGTACCAACGCTCCACCATTTCGTAAAGCTGAATTATTCTTAAACTCGTGGCGACCAGACAAAGTGACGACTGACCCTTGAGCATGAATGGCACCTCCTTTATTGCTCAAAAATTGGCTGAAAATAAATTTCAATTACAATAATACTGCATGTACACAATTAATAAACCTAACCGACCAGTCTCCATCAAAGGTGACGTCAGAATTCTTAGCAAACACTGTTCCTCGTAAAGCCGAGTTGTTTGTAAAGGTGCAGTCGGTAAACTTCAAATTTGCTTGCAGATCACTTTCATGTAATTGCATTACATTTCCTCCTAAAAATTCCTGAGTCGAAAAACTGATAAAAGCGGATCCACCACCGAATGCTCGCCCTGCAACGTTGTCTGCAAATAGACATCGTTGATAGTGTACAGAGTTCCTTTGTCGGAAAGCATCAAAAGGACAATGACTAACGTATCCCATTCCAGCGCCTCCTTCTATAACAGCCGTGTTATTGACAAAACTCGAATCGGTGATAGAGACGGTGTTAGCAGCAGATCCGTTGAAATAGGAGACGATACCACAGCCCGTTACACACATGTTATCGAATATGTGAAAATGAGTGAGGGTAATAGTGTTGTTAACTGATCCCGTTAGCATACTTATGAGTACAGGGACGGCAAACGCGTCTGCCAATCCAGTCACTTGACAGTTGTTTAGAACAATGTCCAAGTTTCTCGACCACAGTCCGATGGCAAGTACTGCAGATTCTTGTATCGGTACTTCGTGATCTCTTCCAATGCTTCCATAACCAATGAACGGCCTAGTTTCGTTTGACGCAAACCGACAATTTGAAACATTCAACGCCTTTCGTCTGGTGTCGTCTCGGTAGGTGACGTTGTGTACGTAAGAGAGAGATGCCGTAGTGTTTCTGTTCTCTTGCAGGGTCACTGTAAATAGAAATGTACAACATAAAATGTAGACGCTTTCGGAGTTGAAGAACAATAGAGAGGATGATGAAGACAAAGAGTTAATGAAACTGCATTCCTTCACGATCACGTGATCGCATTGAACGAATGTAAACGTCGACCTTCCTCCTGAAACGACACTTCTAGCTGTCAAATAGGACAAGGCTATGTTTGTGTTATTAATGAATTGAACATTGCTTATTGAAGTCGAATGGTCAGCGGCCACGTCAAGGAACACGCTCGTTTTGTTTGTTTCCTCGGAAGCGATTGCTAGGTGGTCACACCCGACGATCGTAAATTTACCGTCGATAAGATGCTTTCCTTTACCGATCAGAAGAGTAAGATTTGTGACTTTCATCTCGATGGACAAGATAGACAGCGCTGCCAGTGCTTCACTGAGATTGTCGAAGCGCCGGTCATAATGATGGCTGTGAGAGACAGAAGAATTTGCGGTAGAATTCACCAACCACGTCGTTTGCTTTCCTCCTTCACTTAAATCGATGCAATACGGCAGCGCAACTAAACAAGCGTAAAAAATAAATAGGCAAGTCATCGTGCGATGGCTACACGCTTGGCTGGTTGCCTATAATCCCGTATACATACGTGGGGAGTGTCGAGTCAGTAGGTACACGTACCATGAGTACCGTTCACCGTCGTCGTGTGAGCCGTTCGCCGACGAGTCGTGCTCTTCTCTGCTTTGCTTGCTTTGTTTACCACTTCGCCTTCTGTTCTTCAGCTGGAACAATTGCGCGTTTTTGTGTTTATTCGAATGCTTCTGCATTTTCTTCCTGTCCAGAAGACTCGATTCCTGTTCCTACCATCGACCAAGCCGTTACATATATAAACCCAATTGGAGACAATGATACGTTACTGGACATTAGTATAATGCCCGGTCGACATCCACTCGCTGACATCAGTCTCGAGAGCTTTCTATCTTACAACTTTCGGGGATACCGTTCAACAGACTTTGATCAAGATGAAGTGCTTCTGCTGCCCGTGAGTAACTCGAGCGGTTTCAATCTCAGACGTTGCAACGACGTTACCTTCTCTAATTTTTCTGTGCTAAGCAACACTTCCGGACAATTGTTTTCTATCGACGAGAGCAAGAACATCGCTCTAACGCACATATCTATACGTGAAATTGGTAGCCTCGCCAGACCAGTCGTCATAAAAAATTCTCTGTTTGTTCAAATTGAACATTGCAAATTTGAAGGATCTAAGACACCTGCGTCATCGAAGTCCAATGGGCGAGTAGGAATAGCGATACGGTTTGAAAATTTACCATCTTTTTTGTCATCATTATCAATGAAAAATTCCGAAAATGAGATTGCTGTAAACATGTTCAAGTGTCATTTCCTTAACTTTAATGTGGATTTCCCATCGGTCACAGAAATACTTATTACACCTACAACACAAGTGGCTATGGGCGCAGTCGATATTCATTTTAATGGATTTTCTACTTCTCGTCTAAATGTTGTGATAAATGGCACAACATTTGAAAATCTGCAAGTTCCTCTCTTCGCTCCCTGTCATGTAATGTTCAACGGCTCATCTAACAACAGCGTCTTGTTTCTCCATACGAACTTCACGAATTGCGTAGGTAAGACCGGAGGAGCGATGTTGATTGATTTCAAACAAGAAGCTACAAATAACAAGGTGACCGTTAGCAGCAGCTCATTTACCGACGTGTCTGCGTTTGTGGAAGGTGCGGCAATCAGCGGAAACTATCTAGATAGCAACAAGAATACCATAATACTTGAGTCCTGCCGGTTTTTTGCTGTGTTCACGGCAGAGGTGATGCTAGAGGAAGCAGTTCTGTTCTTCTATTCAAACAGACGTCCACCTCACGGCAATAGAGCATCCTCTTCATATGACGTATTACTACAGAACTGCCAGTTTGGAAAAGATGAGACGAATGGCGGTCTCGTCATTGCAAAAAGTGTTCGAATCTTGTATGAATCATCAAAGTGAGACAAACCTATCTATATCAAATCATTTGCATCCTTTTTGTTAATTAATCCGTCTTATCTAGTAAACCTGTCTTATAATGTTTTGCGCTATTGATTGTACTTGCTCAGTGCCCTGCATTTGAAATTATAGTGATACCGACGGGGTAGGCTCGGTCTTTCAGCTGTACAGCTCGTACCTAGAAGTAAAGGGGCTTGTTAGAGTCTCTAGAATGTGGGCTCGTTACGGTGCTTTTATCAGTCTATTTGATCGAAGTATTGTGAATCTTGCCGGAGTAAGAAATAATAGCATTATTATCTAAAAGCCAAAATACCAAAATTTTGTCATAGGTCTCACAGCTATTGTTGATAGAAAACTCAGCTTACGAGTCAGGCGGAGTTATTTATTCAGATCCCAGTAATGGCCAATCATACGTTGAATGGATCAACTACCACATTGGAATTTCACGAATGAAGCCCTGCTTCTTGCTGTCAGGAGCTAAAAGACCCAAATCAATAGAGAAAGAGCACCGAATACAATTTGCAAGCCCTTCAGACCATCCAACGCCAAGCACAAAAGTTAGAGTGTGTCATTGATTAAAACAAACAATTATATACAAATGGATAGAGAGTACTCGAACAGACAAACAGGTGAACAGACTTAACGGAGAGCCTATAGTCAGTAACAGACTGTTACAGACAAACTAGAGAAGAGAAGTGGTACCTAGAGTAATCGACTGACAGACTCACATGCAAGGTATCCATGGTATTCATTCATTCATTCAGGCGAGAAACAACTTCAATAACAAATAAACATAAATATGTGTGTGTGTGTGTGTGTGTGTGTGTGTGTGTGTGTGTGTGTGTGTGTGTGTGTGTGTGTGTGTGTGATACTTGCAAGTTTACGCGTTGTAAAATTTGTTATGCATATTTTGCAGATTTTCTTTCAATCAAATAGAGCATTTACAAACGGCATGGACATTTCTGCTCCATCTTTTTATCACTGCCCAGAATTCTCGAGCTCGTGCAAAATTCTAAATGAGATCACTCAGACCACACTCGAACCGCTGACATCAAACTCTCTACTGCAACGTTTACTCGATGTGGTCGAGGCAAAGCCTATCACTCAAGAGCTGTCCGACTGTTTCACTGTTAGTAATCTGTTGTTCACTCATGCTGTCAAATCACGAGTGTCGACCAGAACAAACTGGATCTTTTTCTCGTTTGCGTCATGCTCTTGTCTAAAGCCAATTCCTGATACAGACTTGTATTGGCAGTTTAGAAAGACTTGCAACGCCACAGAAATTGTTTCTGCTGTCAATGAAACGTAAGGATACACTAGAGCATATACACTACAGTATAGTGCAGCATATAATATACACTATACATGCAGTATACCGTTAGTGTCCACATGCATGTCCTGTCTCCTTACACATCATTCCACGCTCAAAGATCATGACGTCACTCTATTAATGGTCTTACCTGATTGTTTGTTTCTAGGATGACTGCGAGACTGATGAATACTAGTGATGTGCTTTCTGGTAGCAACGACGTACAGCTGAGCTTACAATTTCCGTTTCCACCTGTGCCAATGCTCTACGTTCCTTGGTCACACTCATGGATTGCAAAATTCATCACTCAGACGTCATCACAGCAAAAGATCGAAAGATACATCATTTCTCCCTCCGACCTGACGTTGACGCCGGCGCCCGGACAAGCATTTTCTCTAAACATTGCAGGATATGATCAATTTCTGAGACAAGTCAACGGAAGCGTAGCCTTCCTATCGGTATGTATTTGCGATGCACCTAAAACTACTTAGAATAGATAGAATTAAGACAGGTGGAAAGGGATGAACAATTAAGTAAAGACACGGAAACAACCGGCAGAAGAGTACACAAATATACAGAATGACAACAAAATACTTGCCCGCACCCCAGCATGTACAGTACATGCTCTGTAGTATATTAAAGAGTCAGAAAACTACCTGGTACTACACTTTAAGAAAAAGGAACCTCTTGACGGAAAAACAAACAGGTAAATAGACAAATAGAAAAAAACGACGAACTGACGGACAAACTTACACACACACACACACACACACACACACACACACACACACACACACACACACATCATTGTTGTTATCTATTAATTTCCTTTCCCTATATTTCTTCGATAGCTACTACCTGATCTAGATGTAAATAGCCAATTTAGTCCTCCACTAGCTCTTCTTCGTCAAGGCCACAAGCAATACCGCCGTTCCGACTATATTCCCTTTGTCCTCAACGAACCCATCTCTGATTTAGCCATCATCGGTCTCGTCAATACAACAGGATATATTTGGATATCGGCGGACACGGTATTTCCAGACGCCCAAATGGTGCTCAAAATACGCTTTCAACTTGCTCCTTGTCACCTGGGATACACGCAAGAGAAAAGCACCGCAACGGTTTGCTTCTACATTTGTGTGTGCATGGACGGCGGATGCGTAATTTCGTTGGTCTATTTGACGTTTGTCGTATTTTTTGCAGAGAATAGAAGAATATATATCAACCTATACAACAACAACTGTTTCTGAGTATCACAACTTTTTGACATGCCAATGCATCAATTCGTCAGCTATTAACTATTGCGATCCTTTATCTAAACAACCATTACTCGTAGCAAGCAGAACGTGGGCGGGAGATATTAACGACAACAACACATGGATCGATCAACACGAGCGCGTCGTGAATGGCACATTGGAGGAATTACTGGGACCGGCAAATAGACGAAAGTTTGGTTGGGGTCAATGCGTCCTTAATTATTGTAACCATCAAGTTATTTCTGGCAACTGGACACTCAACGACATCAACCCTTGTAGAGGCAACAGAACAGGAGTGATCTGCTCGGTTTGTGAGAATGGCCTAACAGTCACACCATACAACTCGGTATTCAATAGCATGCACACCGTATACTAAACGAGTACGACTAAAGTCGCTATATGCGCAGATTTGTCAAGACTGCAGAGGCAAAGAAAGCGACGTCGGCTTGTTTATGAATATTTTTGTTGCTCTTGCAGTCGGCCTCCTACTTATTTTCGTTGCCATGGTAACAGACATCAGCACTTCAACAACATTTAACACACTCTTGTTCTACTATCAAGTAAGATTAGCAGAAGTTAGTTTGGTAACCCGCAGCACGCATGCGTTGCTTTATATATAGTAGTTAGTTTTGATAATATACGTGTATGTACATGTCTACACTAACATGTCGTCGGTTTCTACGTTTCAGGTGACTCCCTACCTTCTGGCGGTGGGCACGGATGCTGCCACGTTTTGTAGTCGTATGCAAGTACTCTACTTTTCTTTCTGCATTACAGACGACTTTCACACGATGTATCAGTTGGCTACACAATTTGTTTTCTCCATTTCCCTTCTTGTCCTCGTAGGCATCATCATCTGGTGCAGCAGTCATAAGCCATTTCAGGGTCGACTTACTCGTCCACTCAAAGCTCTCGTTGTGGCACTCAGCGTCACCTACGTAATATTTGTGACGTCGGGAATGGATCTGTTGCGGTCTAATCGACTATACAACACTGACAACGGTATAGAAGGCGATCTCGTTTTGTTTATTAATGCGAGCACGCCCTACACTTCATTGCCTCACATCGCTCTCGTTCCTCTGGGAGCTCTCATCTTATTGGCTGCCGCAATTCTTCCTATTCTTGCTGTCTTTTATAGAAACCACGGTGGCGTGATTAAACCGTTGTCTGACATTTATACGAGCTATTACGATGATAATTATCGCTGGTGGGTCGGAGTCGATTTGGGCCGCCGTTACGTCATAGCATTCTTGGCTGTATGTATTGGCATGGCTCCTGTCGAAGATATCATATTTCTTCGTCAGAATATCCTCATGGTGGCAGTAACGCTGTTGACGGTAACACACGCCATAATTCGACCATTCAGAGATGACTTTTCTAACAGTTTCGAAAGCCTCCTACTGATGAACATGTGTCTTCTAACAGGCTTATCCATCCTGCCACCTTCAAATGTCTTTACCACCTTGCTCTATGTTCTCATCGTTTGGCCCTATGTAGTAGGTGGCGCAATTCTCATCTACAGCAACAGGAAATTATTTGTGGATTTGGCTACTGCCCTTCGAGGAAAGTGTACATCAAAGGAATCGACAGAAGCCATCGCTCCTCTAATCAAAGACAGCAGTTCTGACGAAAGTGACGTGGATGATTAAATGGCATAAATACAACTGCAGAAAATTGAATATTAGGGACAGCATGCATATATACCGATCTACTTCGCCTGACTCTGCACACTAATGTATGGCTTTTGTAATTGGAATGACCAAGTGTATGACGTTCCCGTCATTTGTTCCTCACACTCAATGTATGTAATCATATTAGTTCAACAATATGTTTATGTAACACGCATATCCACACACATGCTCTCTCTCTCCCCTTCCCCTCCCTCTCTCCCTCCTCTCTCTCTCTCTCTCCCTCTCTCTCTCTCTCTCTCTCTCTCTCTCTCTCTCTCTCTCTCTCTCTCTCTCTCTCTCTCTCTCTCTCTCTCTCTCTCTCTCTCTCTCTCATACACACACACACACACACACACACCACCACCACCACCACCACACAGCGCCAGGCCAGGCCAGGCCACCACCCCACACCACACCAGCACAGCACAGCACCACACCACGCTGTACTCATGTCCGTCAGAAGTTCTTACAACTGGCGCGGAGATCGTTTTCAATATAAATCATATATATATATATATATATATATATATATATATATATGAATATTAATGAATGAATGAATATCTAAACTGCCTACCTAGAAGCAGCGGCGAAGCGAGGCCCAGACTGTGCACCAAACAGTCAAGAGGGCGTGGGATGTACGTGAAGTGATTGCTCTGTTTATACAGAGGCAGAGTAAGAGAATAACCTGCCAGTTTCGTTTGCCTTCATACTCCAGGATCCGTATTCTGATCGAGTCCGCCTTGTCTGGAGTCTGCTCCTTCGAGAGAGCTAGTCGCTTCATCTGTGCCTTTTCTTGCTCTTTTACTACGATCTTCGTAATCAAAGCGACTTCTTTGGTGTTTCATCAAACAGGACAGTCGGTTTCACAAAGAAGTCGCGCGCTTCACACCTTCCGTCACCCCAGTTCATTGCCCGTATATAAGCTTGTGAGTTCCCGTATGTTTATGACATAACTAAAAATATTGCTCGCTGTGAATTGAGAGACAAAAAAACTTTTCAGAAATTAGGCAAGCCCATAAATTTTGGAGGCCTAGCCCCCTCAAGCTCCCTCGTAGTGGACCACTCTAGATGTAGATACATAGATAGAATCTACTACCGAGCATGTGCGTGCTGCTCTCGCAATCGCCAAAATATAGGTCATCATGGCAAACGTGGATTACTCATGAACACCTAACGTGTTGAGTAAATGGGGTCTCAATTGAAAAGTAAGACCAAAGACCTTGCTCCGTTCCCTAGAGAGGTTGACTGGTACATTACAGTAATTACGTAAGTAGAGCAGTGAATACATGTGTACCCTAGATAGTAGTTCCATTCAAATGTTTACTAAAAAGTACGCTGTTACTATAACTATAATTATCTAGAAGTTCAAAGCGCTTCTCCTTCGTCAAGCAGTAGAGGGTCTCTCAACCCTGGAAAATTGCTTCCCCTTTTCTCATAATCAGGCAAGACAACGAACGGCGAAACCTTTTTGCGGCGTTTCCTGTCTACGGTCTGTAGAGAGTACGTAGCAGTTGTATCGGCGGTTAAACATCCACAGCAACATTTTTTCCTTAACCAATTGCCCAGACGCTTTATGTTATGCCAGTTCTTGTAGAGAGCGATGACCAAAATGCTGATGTTTGGCCATATGAGAACAACAATCAGTATTTCGGTCAAGACGATCTGTTCTCCTTCTGTAATGTCGACCAGTTCACTGATACTGAATGCAGACAAAAGGCACATGTTGGCAAGCAGGACAAACTCATATATGTTCGCATTTCTGGATTTGTAAGGTTTCACCAAAGCAGACACAGAAAACACAACTAGGAAAGCAATAAACATAATGATCTGACGCGTTTGCAAAGAAAACGGAAGCAGAGCAGCTACGGTACTAAGAAACAGACGTCTCCACAAAGTGACTCCTATCCACCATTCTCTATTCTCTTTGTAGCGACTTGCGCAAAGCTTGGATAATCGATAATACCATCCGGTTCGCTTCGAATCTTCTTTCGTCCGCAGTCCATACATCAACAATCCCGGCAAAGGAATAAGAAATCCAACTAATAAGATGACAGAAATGATAGCGTAAGGAAGATGTTCATCACTAAAGCAAACGGTCGTCGGATCTACAAACAATCGCACATCTCCTCCGACAGCAATTCTGCAGCTAAGTGAGAAGCAGGCCATTATAGCAAGGGGACTATAAGTAATAATGATAACGAGTAGAAACGTGTTCGTCAATTCAGGACGTTGGATGTACTTAGAAAAGGGACGCATGTAGCTAACACAGTAGAGAACAATGACGAGAAAAAGAAGATACAAAGACGGAAGAGCAAGGGCAACCAGCCGATCAAGTTCCATGAGATGAGGATGAATGCAAAATCCGATCACGTTTACGAGCGAGCCTGCTACTGTAGAAAGCACAAAATATTCCTGTTCTGGTCGGATCGTTAATAGAACAGTCTGCACAAACGTATACATTGTATACAATCATATATATATATATACTCTGGTCATGCATGCGACTTACCTGAACGTAAAAGAGCCACGCTTCTGCGTATTGGCTGTTAAGTAGTCGAAACTTCAAACTCAAAGCAATAAATAAGATGCCGCCAATCAAAATGTAGAACGTTTCCCCGACTAAACCCGCAAGCCAGCTGTCTTGACACATCTGACAAACCTTGATGCATACGACAATTGACAACAAGAATAACGATAACCATAACATTATTCGACCTTCATACACTAACAACATATCTACATCTGCTTGCTTACCGTGGCGGCAGGAACTTGCGAGTAATTGGCTTGACATTCTCCACATAAAACTCCCGTTCGAAATTGTGTGCAGTGCTTATCCGGATTATCAATATCAAATTGCCAAGTAGACGTGGCCAATCCTAACGTTTCTGTTGCACAATGGCCAACACACTGATGTGTATCTATTTCGTTTGCACTATCTTTGATGTATCCCGCCCAGTAATCAGACTTCACTTCCACTGTTTTGCCGTCATTGTTACATATTAATCCAGCTTTTTTAGCACAAGAGCAAGTCATGTTAGAACTGGCCTCGGAAACTGGACGAGTACGAGAATTAGCAATGTAATCGTCGGTCTGAAAACGAAAGAAAGCAAAGACTGTCACCTCAGCAAGCCAAGCCAATGTATAAGCAAACACGACATTCATGTGAAACGCATTCGTTTACCCATTGTTTGTCTGAATTTGCGACGGGTCTATTGAATCCAGGGTGACATGGCGCCAGTTTGAACGAAATAGACAAGGTGCAGAAGTAGCCCCTCAAATAAGACGGCCACAGAATGTACAAAGTTCCCGACGCATCGACCGGACCGGCAAGGGACAAATCATTGATCGGTTGTAGCGGATTAAAAGAAAACCCGTCGTCTCTGCCATATTCGGTGCCCGCGTGTCGCAGCAACACGTTTTGAGAAGTAGAGAAATAATATTGCGAAACCTAAGCAAACCCATGCATCAATCGTATGTGACTTGACGTATAAAAATAGGTCACTATAAGCCGCTTACTGTAATAGTCGCCACTGTGGCTGCAGGTTGCAGAAACTCGTCCCAACCGTTCAACGTAAGATTAAACTTCTCTCCAGGTGCGGGATTGAGAATGATCGATGAAGGTTGTACGGGTGCTAAACAAATCGGGTAGTTGCCCAGCAGAGAAGAAGTGAAGTCGATTCCTAAACCCCGAGAGCCGTCAAATATGCACGTACTAAATGGCACCCACAAATACTTAAAGAGAAACGAGTCGGGCATGTAGAGATAAGGATTTCCAGAAGAAAACGCTCCCGAAACGACAAACGAAAGGCTTTTTCTCCAGCATTCTAGAGACGTTTTCATTTTGGTAAACAATTGAGTAGAACTAGACACAACAATTAATTAATAAACTATGTTACTTGCGGCCAATCATTGTAAACAACAGATGATAACGTCAACTTACACCGTCCTCTCAATGGTGGCATTCATTACACTTCGACTGCACTGGCCAGCAGCGTAATCGATAAGAGAAATGTTTGATGTAATTTGTCTCGAGCATTTACACGACGCTGACTCGAACGATAGTAGATTCGGACTGCTGGCCACAGGATAGCTCTCGTTGCCGACAGAAAGATCTGTTGGCGCAACAACGGTGCCATTGCACAAACGAAACGTCGTCGCAAACACATCACGACCAGCAAAAGATGCCGTGTTGTTGAAGAAATGAATCTAGAAGCACACGACAACTACATGATGCATGCAACAAGTTGAACATGTATATGCACGAGATTAAACACAAATCTCACGGTTGCATCAGGATTTGAGCCACCGTAGTCAAACGGCACCGATGGATGCACGTCTATGAAACACGAAAAGTTTGTCGGGACTTTGGACCACTGATTCTGAATTTCTATGAAAACTGCCGATGACGATGTAACTTCAGCCCAAATCGCACCGCCAAACACAGCCGCAGCGTTACGTATGAAATAGGCTGACTTGACCTAAAACATCAAACACAAAAAATCCTGCATACACATGCAATGTCATACGCACTAGTGCATAATATAGTGCAGTATACTGTGTATGGAAAGGTTTCTTACCTCGTTGAAAGCCACGTAACTCCATGAATGTAAAGATATCGCTCCACCATTAGTTAACCCTTTATTTTCAGTAAAAACGTAATGTCCACCACGAAAGGTTACATTAGATCGAAATGCGTAAATAGCACCGCCTGTGTTGTTCACAAAAGTGCTAGAGAAAGAATACAGAATTACATGTAGAGAGTGCGTGTGTGTGTGTGTGTGTGTGTGTGTGTGTGTGTGTGTGTGTGTGTGTGTGTGTGTGTGTGTGTGTGTGTGTGTGTGTGTGTGTGTGTATAGTTAGATACATGCACAGCAACCAACTAGATCATTAGCATCATGCACTTACCAGTTGCCAGTAAACGTGACGTCTGTGTCTTTTGTATAGACAGCTGCACGCTCAGCAATGTTGTCAATAAACGTGCAGTCATTGAAGTGAACAGTGCTTTCTCTCCTCAGTTCGCCTTTGACGCTCGAGCCACTAAAATCTCGATTTGAATAGATCATGACCGAAGATCCTCCTCCAAAGAAAGTGTCTGCTCTGTTCGCACGAAACACGCAGTTGTCCACAAGGAGAACGTTTTCAATTTCAACTTGCGCCAAATCTTCCAGTAAAGCGAATACTGCTCCTCCCTCGACCAAAGCAATGTTGTTAGTAAAAGTTGTATTGGACACGATCATAGTGTTATTGTATGTGTTATTAGTAAACAGAATTAGAATGCCACAGCCGCTAATACAGCGATTGTCTTCAATTCGGTTGTTTCTCAACAAAATCGAGTTCCCGCTTGATTTGTTAGCAATCAAGAAGGAAGTGGGCACACCCTCACCAATCGTCAGACCACTCACATAGCAGTCTGATATTACAACATTTATGTCTCTTGCAGATAAACCAGCGATAATCACTTGAAGCAATGAAATCTGAGACAGAGGGGAGATGTGATATTCTCCAAGATGTACATAACCAGCCAGCTCCTCCATTTCATACTTTGACTTTGGGACAAATTTGCAGTTTGTGACAGATAGTGCTAGGGTACTTGCCATGGGTACAGAGTTGTTGAGCGGTGCACTGATATGGTCTGCAATGACGAAACCCAAAATTGTTGCTTCATTATTTTGCTTACGCAAATGAATGGCTTCCAACCCAATCCCATCAAATGCGGTGGACACTTGAAACAAAAAGTGACAAGCGTGAATGTCGACGTCGAGCGAGTTTGCAAACAGAATAGCAGACGACACACCAAATTGGTTGACAAATTCACAATCGACGATTTTCACGTTCTGACATCCGGTAAAGTTGAACACGGTACCTTCAGACAGCATCACTACAGTCACGTTAGACATATGAAAGCGACTAGACGAGTGAAATGTAATCTTTGTCTGTCGACCGACGCTTTCTGTTGTCGTCTTGTCTACTGTAGCGTTGATAATCACATGCCGCTTGTCGTCGTCTTTTGCTACTATACTAAATCCGATGACGTCCGTAAAGACAACTGGTAATGTTAGTCTGTGGTTTCCTCTAGCGAGAACTAGCGTCACGTTGTCTTGCAAAGAGCCACTTTGCGCTAGAGAGTTGAGTGCATTCTCTAGATTCTCAACACAACTTGAATATTCTTCCACATTTGTAGACGAGCAAGAGCCGCTATTGTCACTGTGTACAAGCCAACGAGACCCAGTAGCAAGAGTGACTAGTAAAGCGCCAACAACGAACACAAACAATGATGCCGACATAGCTGAAGCCGGAGGGGCGTAGTCGATCACGGGAGGCAAACACGCCCACCATTTCTATGGACTAAGATGTACAGCTACTTGACCACGCTAGCAGTACTTGGAGGCATAATTTTCTTTCAAGCGGAAACCAGTGCAAGATCTTCTGTAACTACGGTGTATGTCCTAGACTGCAGTCAAAACGGAGAGACGTCGAGAGATGTTCCAGTCTGTTCGACGGCTAATTTTAGCTGTTCCTGCAGCATTGACGAAGCCTTCGAGAAAACATCAAACAGTAGCAGCGACGTCGATCTCTTTTTGCGAGCAGGAAGGCACGAGATGAGCGAGTACGTGCTGCTAAATAATGTTACCAGACTACGGTTACTAGGAATGGGACAACACTTATCTCGTGTACATCTTACAAGTGCAATGGCAGGATTTCGCATTATTGACGCGTCTGAAGTCACTCTGTCTCGTCTGACTGTGTCGGTTGGTGCATCAACGCAAGCCGTCGATGTAACAAGAAGCAGTCACGTGACATTTGAAAGTGTCATCTTCTACAACATTTTGCAAAACTCCCGAGGCGTCAACGTCTACAATTCAGTAAACGTCTCGTTCTCGAATTGCACGTTCGAAGGAGATTCGTACCAAGTCGATGCAGAAAACAGACGCATGGCTGTTGCGGTCACTTTCGATCATTTCGATCAACGTACCCCATATCATCTAACGACGATCTCCACGGTGAGGCTACTCGACTGTTCTTTTCGCCTATTCCTGTCAGCAGCGCCCTCGTTTACATCTGTGTTCGGAGCTAGCAACTCCAGTGAACGAGCTGCAGCCATCAAATTGACGTTTTCGGGAAAAGAGACGTTACAGATGGTTGTATCTTTTCAACGCTGCTCATTTGATGACGTAGAAATGAAAACGAGCACGACAATAAACATACAGTTCTCTGATGGTGCGTCGAACAACAGAGTAGAAATACAAAATTGTCACTTCACAAACTGTACCGCCAAGTTTGGCGCCGCATCTTTGATCAATTTCAATACGAATGCAGTCAACAATACAGTGCATTTCTCTCATACTAGATTTCGTTCTCTCACTGCCATTCTACAAGGAGGAGCCGCAGTTGTGCGATTCATAGACGCACACGAAAACTTTGTCTTTTTCATGAATTGTACGTTCTCGCATGTAGCAGCGCATGATCTACTTGGAATCGGTGCTCTGCTGGCCGCTTACTCTAACGTTCGCACCAGTGTCGCAACTCTCTTTGATTCCAGCAGTTCGCATCAGAT
>NC_085103.1:5973108-6000608 GCF_963422355.1 Corticium candelabrum
TACAACATTTAATACGGCCACACAAAGCATTCAGATAGTCACTAACAGACAATTGATAAGCAGCAAGTATCACTTCGATTACAAACAGCAATACAAGTTGAAGTTATAACAAGATGCAAATGTACATCTACAGTATCTTGTCATAGTAATCAGAGATAAGTATGTAACAAAGTCTTCCAACTAGTTAACGTTCAAGATTGCTGCTTGTCTAGTAACGTCTGTCTGTCTTTTTGCGACGATATGAGCAATGGGTCTCTGATTTCAATTTGAGTTGAACATCTATTCCAAGGATTATCATCGATCTCCCCTTTGTGAGTGGTAAAAGACATGGTTGCTAACTCGGTTCCTCGTCGTGCTCGTTGTCCAGAAGTTTCTCTGTCGGCGGCAGATTGATTGTGTCTACTAAAGTAAGAATACAATCGGCCAAGTCGTTGTCTATTACTGTAGATTGCGAGAACAATAATACTAATGTCTGGCCAAGCTAAAACAGACAGTAAAATATAGGAAAAACCGATCTGTTTAGTGTCCGAGACCGTAGATAAGTCGTTGATGCTGAAAGCTCCGATTAGACACAGATTGGCCAGCAAAAGAAGTTCGTACTTGTTGGCTGAATCCGATTGGTAGGGAAGTACTATAGCGTTGAAAAGAAACAAAACCAGACACACAAAGAATAAAGCAATTTGTCTTGTTGTGAGATCTGTTGCAACAGTTGCAGCTACAGTTGCAAACATCAACCTTCTCCACAACGTCACTCCTATCCACCAGTATTTCTCCTTGCTGTAACTGCGAGCGCACGCAGCAGACAAGCGTTTCATCCAATTCAGTTTGCTGCTAGACTTCGCCAAAGATTTAGAGTGTCGCGCTTCGTAAATAAGTAGCGCAGGCAAAGGAAAAATAATAAGTAAAATGACAATAGCAGCAATAGCGTAAGGAAAATGTTCTCTATTGAAACATGTGATACTGGGATCGACAGTAAGATAGCTATCATCTCCAAAGTATATGGAACAACTGAGTGTAAATGTGCAGAAGACAGCCAGAGGCTCGTAGGCGACGATAAGAACTACGAAAAACGTCTCTCCTACTTTGATCTTTTTTACAAACTTAGAGAAGGGACGGAGATAACTGGCAACCAGTAAAAGAAACACAAGAAAGAAAAGATAGAAGTGAGGCAGCGCCACACTGACGAGTCTGTCCAGCTGAGTGAGTTTAGGTAAGACACACCAAGGAACATTCAAATGAATTAGGCTGACTGTATAGCGCGCAACAGTATGCAGAACTGTTACTTCTTCACCGGGACGAAGAACGAGAGGTGCTATCTGCAAGACAAAACAATGTGTCTTGATAGATGTAGATATATAGATGGAATGGATAGATGGATGGATTGTGTTATTACAACAACAAAGCAAGAAACTAAATGCGATCTCATGCAACAATTAACGTTTGACTCACTTGTATATAGAATATCCACGAATCGAAGTAGTGACTTCCCAGTAAATCTGTAAGCATACTAATTGAAACCAGTAAAACTCCCAAGAAAGCTACAAAAACTAAGAACATGACTAATCCTATCTTCCAACTGGACTGGCAGGGTTGACACGCCTACACATCGGACAACATGGTACATGTAAATAGTAAGCAAAACGAGCACCAGACATTTGCATTATTACCGTTCCCGACGGTGTTTCAGAATAACTGTAATTACATTCTCTACACAACACTCCCGATCGTGACTGCAAACAGTGGCTATTTTGTGTGGCGCGGCTGAACTCCCAATGACCCACATTAGTGCTGCCTTCCGGTCTCGTCATGTTACATTGTCCCAAGCAAGGATGACTCGCGAACTTTATTTTTCCTACTTTTCCTGCCCAGTAATTATTCTCAACTATTACAGTTCTGCCATCTTTGTCACAATTAACGCCGTCTATCTTTACACAAGTGCACGCTAAACCCGCACTTTCCTCTGGTATGGGTCTGCTAACATGGCTTGCTTCTTCGATATACCGTCTTGCCTGCAACAGCACTAACATTGATTACACAATTTGAAATAATTAAATTCTAGACAGTTTAGAAGCAGTCACCCAGTTGGGATGCTCGTTTGCATCTGGACGATTAAATCCATCATTGCATTCAGACAGCTCGAAAGGAATAAAGAGAGAACAAACAAAGCCTCGAAAATACGACGGCCACGAAATGTGCAGATTGCCTGTAGCTCCCACGGCACCAACAAGAGATAAATCAGTAATCGGCTGAAGAGGATCGAAGTAAAGTTGAGTTTCTGGACCGTACTCCGTACCTCCTTGATGAAGGAGAGCCGACTGTCCAGTCTTCTTAGATTGAAAAACCTGCATGTGCACGCATGCAAAGCAGGCACATCAGTTTGCAAAGAATAGAAGCTACCGTAAACCACAAAATTTTGGTTGACAAAAATTTCGGTGGTCCAGGAAGCCCACGTAACTGCGCATGCTCAAAGCGTGACCATTTTATGATGGTTGCGACAAAATTTCAGTAACATTTCAATAAGTACTTAAGCCTCACCAGAGAATTTACCGAAAATAAAGTTTTACCAAAATTTTGTGGTTTTACAGTACATAAAACGTTTGATGTTTGTTTATACCATTAGAGATCCAAGTGTTGGCGCATTTTGCAAGAATTCGTCTAAAGCCTCGAACGTGAGATCGAATAACTCTCCCGGCGCCGGAGTTAGCGTGATAAGAGTTGCATTTACAAAACCCGGACATATGACCGTATTTATCGATTGAATATCGTTGTTATAGATGCTGGAAGTGTCGGACAACAAACAGCTTGAAAACGGAACCCATAGCTGACTGTATAAGAACGTAGAGTTCACCCCGTAAAAGCCATTCTTGTAGGCTTTCCTAAAAATTGTTGCTATCGTTTTGTTCCAACACCTTAAAGATGATTCCAGTTTTTCCAACGCTGTAGGATCACTTCTAGTAGAACACACAACATACAGTTAAGTGAGCATAAGGCGCAACGCACTAACAAGCAACAATCTAATGTATATAGATGCCTTGTATGGTTTATGACGGCTCGAGACACTTCGTTTCTATTGCAGTGTCCGTGCTGAAAAGGCAACCACTGCTCGCCAACTCGTTTCTTGCATTTGCATGATGCAGAATAGAATGTCATCAAAACTACGCTTCCGGCCAATGAGTTCGTCTGTCTCAATTCAAGTGGAGCGTAAAGTCGATTGGAACACAACAGAAATGTGGTAGCGTACATGGTGTTTCCTGACACAGACGCTGTGTTGTCCCAAAAGTGAATCTAAATAAGTATTGTAGTAAAACACCCTCGTACACACACACACACACACACACACACACACACACACACACACACACACAGACACACACACACACACACACACACACACACACACACACACACACACACACACACACACATACACACACACACACACAGACACACACAGACAGACACACACACAGACACACACACACACACACACACACACACACACACACACACACACACACACACCCTAGCAAACACACATTAGCTTAAACACATTACACATTGGTCTACCCAGCCTGTCACCTACTAGTACTTAACACCCCACCAACCTCCCTCACGTACTTTTCCATTAGGATTAGAGCCTTCATAGTCGAATTCTGTGTCATCATCGAACGACAGAAAACACTGATTCTGTTTGCCTACATTGGACAAGAAGTTGAGTAAGTCAAAGTATGACTCAGACGAAGATGTGCTGTCAGCGTAAATTGCACCACCACGCACACTTGCTTTGTTATAAGCAAATATTATGTCTTCAACCTGAAAATACAAAATTTAAGCAATTGTAAGAACAAAACTCGTTTTGTCTATTAAGGAATGAATAAATAGACAATATTACATCAGTAAAAGTGGCACGACTCCAGAATTGTAGAGACAAACCGCCACCATTCAAAGTACCAGTATTGTAGCTGACGTTGAGCTTGTTTGTCATGGTGACGTTAGATCCAAATGCGTAGATGGCTCCACCTGTGTTTTCTACAAACTTGCTAGATAATGAAACAAGAAGAGTGTCACAACAACGCTTGTGTTAGTCTGGTACCTGTGTGCATGTGGTGTGTGTGTGTGTGTGTGTGTGTGTGTGTGTGTGTGTGTGTGTGTGCGCGTGTGTGTGTGTGTGTGTGTGTGTGTGTGTGTGTGTGTGTGTGTAATGTATTACCAGTATCCACAGTAATAAATATCAGAGTTCTTAGCAAACACCGTTCCGTAGATGGCAGTGTTTGACATAAATTGACAGTCTGCAAATGTCGCAGTGGCTTCGATCGTATCGTCACGTCTAATGTTGTCTACAAGCGGCTCCTTGTTAGAATAGATCATCACTGCAGAGCCTGCCCCAAAGTATTGTGTTGCCCTATTGTCGACAAAGTTGCAACGTTTGAAGAGTAGCTCATTTCTTGGTAGTTCCTTGCTACTGACATCTTCGTAAAGTGCAAAAACTGCTCCACCTTCTATAACTGCGGTATTGCTGATGAAGTCTGTGTCCGTCAACAATATCGTGTTATTAGAAGGATTGTCTTGAAAGAGTGCTAAAATTGCGCACCCTGCAACACATTCGTTGCCAGTAAATGTTGTGTTAGCGAGTGTGATGTGGTTGTGAGCAGTTTTGTTGTTCAGAAACAATGAAAGAGGAACACCGTAACCATATACCATTTGCCTAAAATGGCAATGGCTAATGATAGCTTTCATATATTGAACATCCTCTCCACTAAAAACGACTTTCATTACGCCTCCCTTTTGAAACGGTTGGTTATAGCTGCGTGCCAGATTGACATACCCATACAAGATGCTCGCAGGAGCAGACGCGAGAGGTTGAAAACTGCAGTTATTTACATAAAATGCTAGAGAATCGGACTCTTTGGTCAATACGTGTGACATCGTGAAATAGACTGGCCTATTCCCTCTCTCGTTTTCTATCAGTTTCAGTTGGCGAGAGTCGCGGAGCAGACTAGGAGTCGTGAAGTTAAATGTTGAGTCTAATATTTGAACTGGCCAAGTGTTCTTAAAAAAGAGAGAGGTCGTCAGTCCGAGTTTGTTTATGAATGTACATCTGTTGACAACAACATGCTGACATTTCAAGAAACTGAACATCGTGCCGGGAGAAGACTGATCTACAGTCAAGTCGGATATGGAAACATTAATACATGAAATCAATTGTAGTCTACTCTTCAGTAGGAAACTGTAGCCTTTAGTACTGGTGGTACCATTAATAACTGTCTCTTCTTTCCTGCCTTTCTCAGATAGGAATCTGATTGTTTTCTGCCCACGGCAGTCTATCGTATAGTTTGCATCCGAGTAGAAAGTGTGTTGTCCAGGTGCTAGTATAACGTCACTAGCAGTCGATGAGTATTGCTCCAGTGCTAATGCTGATAGAGCGTCTTGAAAACTGGCAAAGCATTTATGACAGTCTACTCTTGAAGACTGGCAAGTGTGCTCGTTGTTTGCCACGTACAATATTTGCCCGGTGACATTCTCTGTGGTGGCCCTTTGTAGCTGCAGTCCACTCAATATAGCACACACTGACATCAGTAGAGAATATGACATCATGTTCATCAGCCTGCTCGTACAATCGACGCACAAATGTATGTCCACGCCTCTCCTTGCTGAACAAGAGTCAACCAGACTACAGTATGACTCCCACAATCTAGCACGTGATGCTGTCTGCTGGTAATGATCATGACTGTGGCAAGAGTAAGTGATGCCGCTATTCTGTGCGCTACTTGGCTTTTCTTTATCAGTCAACGAGTAGGTTGTTCCAACGTCGTCGTTTGTGTTCGTTCCTCAAACTCCGCTTCACAACAACGGCCATGTCCTACCGATGCCTTTATCGTGTCGACTTTGCAAGAAGCGAAAGAAAAAGCTGACACAATCCGCAGTCGTGCCGACGTCGTCCTCTTGCCAGGCCAACACAAAATGGCCTCAATGACAATCGACGCAAACACTTTTGCTCGGATACGAGCAGCTCCATCTAACGTCACCGCAGAACGACCACAAATTGTTGTTCAAACCAATGCAAGTGAAACCGTCGATATTGCAAGTGGTATCCACCTCTATAATTGCGACGACGTGGCGTTTCTAGACGTGGATGTAAGCACAGAAAGCCCTGGTAACATGGTAGAGCTCGTCAACTGCACTAGCGTGACGTTCTTCAACGTGGTTTTCTACCAGAAAGCAAGCTACGCTTCTGTCTCACCTGTCAGCACGTTTAACTCCAATAACGTCAACTTTACAAACTGTAGTTTTCTGGGAAGCTCTAGTCTTCACTCTAGGGAGTTCACTTGGTCGGCATTGAATATAACATTGCATCAGTTCAGTCCAAAGAAACGAAACGTTACTGATGACACTATTCCGACCATTACTCTAACAGACGTGGTTTTCGAACAGCGTTTTGATTTGAACTACTCTGAATACGGCAAAGTCATTACTTCATCTCTCTTACACGAACAACAATTCACTTTAATAATTTCTTTGGTTGGAGAATGTACTAATGGATTAACGGTCTTACTAAATGGCTGTACCTTCAGAAATATCCAGATACCTCTAGGAAGTCCGTTTAAATTGCATTTCACCAAGACGACATCAAACAATCAGATTACTATTCAACGTTGTGTATTCACTGAGAATATAGCGAAGGTTGGCGCAGGAATGCTCGTCATATTTAACGATAAATCGTACAACAACTCTGTTAAAGTCACCGACACTCACTTCGACAACTTGTTTGCTGTAGTTCAAGGTGGAGCTGTCAATGCTCTGTTTCTTTCTGAAGAGAACTTGATCCAATTTACAAATTGCACATTTGTGCGACTGTACACTGATCCTGTGGTAGGAGTGGGAGCTGCCGTATCTTTGTATTCTCCGAAAACCCTGAACGCACAAAGTGACAATCGACAGTATCAAATAATAATCAAAGATTCTCAGTTTATCAACAGCACTTCACCGAATGGAATCATATTTGCACACAGAGTTCGAATCAGACTGAAAGGAAACTGGTAAGACTAAAGTGCTCTCTCTCAAGCAGTCTGCAAAGTAGTTAGGGTCCTGCAAGCGGGCCCCCTACTTCCTATACTCTCTACTTGCTATGCTACTCTGCAAGTGTGTGATACGCTAATATTGTGTTTGTGACATAGTGAATTTTGGGGTAACAACTACGGTCTTGTAGTACTCTATAATTCGGTCGTTGACGTAAGTGGTCATCAAACATTTTTACAGAACAGTGCAATATCTGGAGGAGCACTGTCGCTTTACGATCGAAGTCGCTTAAATTTCCGACAGGTAATTTACTAAATTTATAAATAGCGACAACATATCTAATTAATTAATTAATATATATGTACGTTAGTTAAAGAATTCTGATCTGTATAGGTACAAAAACTTCTTCTACAGGAGAACGAAGCTATGCATTCCGGTGGGGGTATGTATGTAGACTCGAGTAACACTATACCCTTCGTTGAATGGATCAACAAGAGAATCGGCGTAGAAGTTAAAGACAGGTGTTTCTTCTACAATGATGCTAGTCTAGATAAAACAAGAGCAGCCGTCAACGTTCTCGATAAAACCATACAGTTTGCAGCATCGGGAGAAGGCATACGGCCTCAGAGCAAGGTTAGGAGAAAGACTTTTATTGGCAGAGATTTGTCTGCCTTCGTTTTCGTCCGTTAGCCGGTCCATTAGTTGTTATTTAGGAGAGTGAACATTGATTAAATCATTTTTCTGATGTTAGTTTGTTTTCAAAAACAACATTGCTGCACGCAATGGCCTGGACATCAGCACTGCGTCTATGACAAGCTGTATCAAGTTGTTCGACACTTGCAGCTTGCTGGAAAGTATTTCCAACAACTCGTATGTTCGTGGCAGCAATCGCCTTGCAGAGTCCGTAACGATAGCAAATATCAGCCAAAGGTTCTCAAACATTGTGAACTGCTCGTCGACCAAAGAGTCGCTGTTTAGCGAGAAGGTTCTATCACGAATAGCGACTGGCGTTACCTGGCTGTTCTTCGAAAGCGCATCTTGTTCTTGTTTAAAACCACTGGTTAGTGAAGCAAACGACAAGTACTCGTATTTCAAGTACAATTGTGATGCTAAAGAGATCATAAAAACCGTCACCGCCTTGTAAGCATCTCATACAACAAGCAAGAGCTCTATACACAACTTGTTATCTTTCTGTTTTATCAGATTGTCGACCAGAAACAAGTCTACAATACTGCAGCACCAACCTAATCTCCTTAGTTTGGAGTACTTGTTTCCTATTCCACCCCCAGTCATGTTTTACGTTCCTTGGTCCCATGCTTGGATTTATAATCTGTTTACTCGTGCTGCCTCCGAAAACGAAAAAACCTTTATCTTGAAACCTAGTCGTATGACACTTACTCCAGCACCAGGAGAAATATTCCAGCTGTACATTCGAGGATATGATCAGTTTCTACGCACAGTCAACGCAAGTGTTGCTTATCTCTCGGTAAGTCTTTTCGCCAGTTTGTAGACACATTCCGTTTGTGTGTTTTCCTCTATTTATCAGTCTACTATTTTCCCCTTCTGTTTTACTGTCTGTCGGTGTGTCAGTCCGTTCCAGTCGTCTCTGCTTTGTCTGTCTGCCCCTTCGTTGTATGTCTCCCCACCAGTCTGTCTATTGGCCGATCTTTGTTTGTCTGTCTCATTGCATTTTCTTTTACAGCTTCAACCGCCCCAAGAAGGTTTACAAAAGTCCCACAATCAATCCAACGTTCTGCTTCGTCAAGGAAACAAGCAGTACTCATACACAGACTCCATTATTATTCGTCTCAATGAACCCATTTCCAACTTGTCATTAGTCGGTCTCATGAACGAGACCGGTTCACTGTGGATAGCAGCAGATTCGGTATTTCCAGACTCTAAAACAATTCTAGCTATTCCCTTTTCTTTATCAGCTTGTCATCTTGGTTACACACCGCCAAAAACAAACAGAACGGAGGTATAAGTTTTAGTACAATCAAGACATTCTAACAGACTTTGCTTTAAAGTTGTTCTATACCGTGCGCAGGTCATAGACTGGATAGCTGCACATGCGGCTACAACAAGACAAGTGACAAAGAAAGACGACCTACTTCTAACATGCCAATGTATTATAAAAGACAGCGTTGCCATATCATCGTGTGTCTCAGGAAAATCAGTTATGATAAATGAAGGCATGTGGGCCGGTGATGTCAACGACAAATACGGCAGATACGCAAGTAGAGAACCACGAGTTGGCACGCTAGACGAAGTGTTAGGACCGGAGTTTCACAAACGGTTTGGCTGGGGCTCGTGCGTTCTCCAGTACTGCTCAAATGAAGTCACAAGTGATAAATGGAATCTTCAAAGCGAAAACCCATGTCGAGACAGTAGAACGGGACCTCTGTGTAGCCACTGCTCTCCTGGACTGTCAGTGACGCCCTTTGACTTGGTTAGTTCTCTACATCTAATCGTGTTCATTGTTTCTTTACACATCTCACTTGTATAGAGCTGTACCAACTGTACTTCGTCTACCTCGTTAGCTACAGGCATCTTTCTCACCATATTCATTATTGTAGTCGAAGGGATCGTCTTGTTGGGGGCGGCGATGATGACTAATATTGCAACATCAACTACATTTGACTCTTTGCTATTTGCGTTTCAGGTATGTCCATCCAGTGGCGTCGCTCACTAGGGCCCGGTATGTGTGCACCGGGGCACCCAGTACTTAAGTGTGACCTTAATTCTAACAAGGTCGTACACGTCTTATAACCTTAGTGACTGCCCCCCCCCGCTTTAGTACAGAGCGACGCCACTAGCTAGTCGAGCATCTACCTTCATCAGTCATATTGTTGTCTTTTCTTGTAGGTGACTCAATATTTTACACCGATTGGCAGTCAGGTTGCCACGACAACGTCCAAATTTCAGCAACTTTTCATTGCAAATATATGCGTCAGTCCCATGTTCCACAGTTTATTTTACCTCCTTTTCCAATTCGCGTTACCATTCTTTCTTCTTCTTATCGTCATAACTTTAGCCGTGATGAGCAAATGTCCACCATTTGATCGCATCGTACCGAGTCTTCCACGTGTCCTCAAAGCAGTCGTTTTGGTTTCTTTGGTGACCTATGCCGAATTCACGTATTTTGCAATGGACCTGCTGCAAGCCAACAGACTGTATCAGACTGACGCCATATTCGGTGAACTCGTCGTGTTTACAAACGGCAGTCTCAACTACACAGATCCAGCTCATATTCCCTTCCTCCCTGTTGCAGCTTTCATTCTCGTTCTCGTTACCATTCTGCCAATGTTAGCGGTTTGCTGCAAAGATCATCCGCGCGTGAAACCGCTCTCCGACATCTACACACACTTCTATAACGACAGATATCGTAGTTGGATTGGAGTCAATCTATATAGAAGATACGTCATTGCTGCCATCGCCATATTCGTGACCGTCACGATTACAACAGAAAACATCGGTTTCATCCGTCAGAATGCCTTGACTGCAACCATCATTGGACTGACGGTGCTACAGGTACTCTGCAATCCATTTCGATCACGGTTCGCCAATGCATTTGAGACTATAATTCTCGTCAATCTGTGTCTGTTCTCTGGACTCAATGTCGTTCGGACTAAGCATATATCGGACCGCCTACTCTATACAATTGCATTCTGGCCATATGGAGCTGGTGTGCTTCTGTTTCTCTATTTTCACACACACACATTCGCAGATTTCTGGTTGGCATGTTACAAACGCCTTCAATTACGTCAAACAAGCAACAGTGATTTAACAGAAAAGCTAATAGACAAACAAAACAAGTCAGACTCATGATAGCTTTTAGTGTACACAGCTTATATAGAGCTGATTGTATTGTACTGTTTTGTGCATGCCTGTAATATAAATTGTACCTAACGAATATTGAATCTGTCTTGTTCCTCCGGTTTCCCCACCCACTTGCCGTTTCCTGCTTGAAAAAGATGATTGTACAGCGCACGTTTGGCGAGCTGGTAATCTTTTGCCATCTTCTTAGCTTCCAAGTATGTTTCAGGCTTTGATCTTGCCGTGCCTCTGAAAAACAGTTGACCAGAAAGATTGGCTGTCTTGCTAGTTTCGATAGCCTCTTGCTGCTTGTGACTTATTGTTTTCCATACCTTTGAAAATTGTTCAGCAAGCGCTGATTTGGAGAGTCGGGACGGCGCAGAATCTGGACATTTACCTGTACTGCAGTCAACCACTTCAGCTTTACTGTCCATCCAAACCCAGTTAAGACTCCATCGAGATGACTTGCCCATCTGACGAGCCTCTGGTGTTGTGAGACCACACAGCAGTGGCAGATTCACTACATGAGATTGAGGAAGGCTCTCAGTAGCACCAGTTGCTCTCTGATAAACTGCCCGCTGCAGATGATCTCGCTGAAACAGACTTCCAATTATAATTGACTTGCAGTAAACAGGAGACACAAAGTTGCTCAGCAGAGCACCCTGAACTCCTAGCACATTCCAGCGCAACAGTTTATCACTGCATGACATCGTAAGCAGCCTTTCTCCTCCCAGAATTCCATCCCATGTTTGAGTCACTTCCTGATCTAAATCAGCTAACACTGTCCCCTCACCTCCTTCGATCTTCACTCTGAGCAACCCACGATTCTTCCTTTGAGGATGGTTATCTGAACTCTGACTGGGTGTTCCCATGTCTGAATCACCGTGCACAGCCACATGTTCAACAGACTCTTCATCCCTTGTTACAAAAACCCGCGCATCACCGCAAGGAGCTGTATTGATATAAAGATGAAAAGCTATTCCTGACTTCAACCCAAACATGCCATCTTCTTTTGGTTCGAAGATTGAGTCTTCTTGCTGTCGTCCAAGTGCCATTAAAAGATGAGAATACAAAAAAAGAATCAGAGATCGCCTGCACACAACTTCTGCATGACAGTCATTGAGGACCAATCCACACTGACTTATATTCACTCCTGAAATGCATTTTGTTCCTGTTGCTAGTGCAACTACTTCTTCACCCACATCTGATGACATCACTCCTTGCCCACTGCTGCCTCTTGTCATGATAAAAGTTGCCAGTACTCGCCGCTTGTTTCCTGATTCATTAGGAATATCTTGAGCTAATTCAGTGAATTTCTCCCAACTAAGCTGCGCAAACCGATCAACTAATGCTTGACTAAGACATGCCCCAGTCAAAGTAACATCATCAGCTGCCGTGTCCATAGAGATTATGACTGGCTGACCTGTTGACCAATCCTCACAAAACACAACTTTCAATGCTTCAACTGCAGCCTCTTGCTTAGCTTGCTTTTTATTTCGTCCAACTCCTGAAAAGATCTGACCACTAACGTTGACAGAAACTCGAAACTGAGGCACAGCATTGACATCAGACAGCTGTTCTGATATAAATTCCAAAGTTGGTTTTAGAGTGTACAGACGCTGCACTGGATTTGCTGTAACGTTCTTCGTTTCAGGATTAAACCGAGTTTTGAGTGTTGGTGGCTGAGGTTCAACTTCTGGACTGTGAAGCTCATCATCATAAGATGACTCTCTCATCACATATCCAGTCTTCATCCATGGTGCATGAAGCATTAACTCACCCTTGTCGTCAGCAGTTGTTTCAAGACCCTGGAGTTTGTCTAGCATTGATTGTGCAGCTGCTTGTTTAGCCTGCTCTTTCGTTGAGCCAAATCCCCAATAACTTTCTCCATCCACAATTAACTCTGCAGTAGATCGACAGTTCACGTCTCGTTCTCGACCATCAAAAGTTGTTGTGAACTCAAGCTCTCCAAACATCTCTTGAAGCTTTGCCAAAGGATTAATTCGACTAACCGATATATCTTCTGACCTACCACCGTTAGATGGCAATGCAGCTTGTAAAGCCATTTTCTTAGGAACTTGTGGCAAACTCTCTGGAAAATTCCTGGCAGCGGATACTTCAGCATGCAATGCGTTCAGAGCCTGTAATGCAGCAGCCTTCTTGGCTTCCTGTTTTGAGTGTGCCCTTCCTTCATACCTCTTCCCGTCCACAATTGTATACACCACATGAACGGGTGCATGTGCAGGCCCACTTGACGACTCAAGATCAATTCTAGCCGAGGGTAACAACTGATTGAACAAAGCTAACGGGTTTTCTCCACTTTCTAGACGCTCCATAATACGGTTAAGATCACGAGCTAATAGCGGTTTCATCATACCTTTACTGCCTTCTGGGTGTTTTCTCTTAACTCCACTCACCAGTCGACTTGCCTTCCTTCGCACCAAATTCAAATCTCTAGCCAACGAATCGAGACGCTGTTCGAGTCCTAACGGCAATTGCATATTCTTCATCGACATTCTCGTGTCCAATAGAAACTGCAAGGTCGTCTCTGCGGCTCGTCGTTGAGCGATCATTTCGTCTTCTCCTTTGCCTTCGAAATTTTTGCCAAATAATGTCACTATCGACACGAACAACGCGTTTTCAACTGTTTCTGTTGTTTGAATTTCCAATTTATCGCCGAGAGTTTCGCGAAGCAGTGCCAGAGCATCGAAAGGAAAGCGAAATCCTCTCGCCATTTTAAGAACACGTGGTCGTTCACGTGCCATCATTCTGCCTTGATGTCCCAAACCCATGCGCGCACGTTGAAGGCCACTACACAGTCTCAAAGATGCACATTCTATGAGACACAAAATAACTACTAACGACATTACCAGCGTATATCAATCCTATGGAAAACTCAAAATCAGTCACATTATTTCAATTACAGTACACATCATATAGCTAGTGTTGCTGGTATCCACCAGGTGGTTGATAGTGGCCTCGAGGGGGAGGGTAACCAGGATAGGGAGGATAACCGGGATACGACCCCTGAGGAGGGTAATTCTGATATCCTTGTGGTGGTGGTGCCTGACCGTATCCATAAGGCTGTTGAAAACCAGGACCACCGTAATATGGTCCACCATACTGTGGAGCAGTAGCAGCAGGATAAGGAGCAGACGAGTATGGAGGAGCATATGGTTGTGGGTGTCCTCCATGACCGTAGGATGGATTCTGAGGAGGCGGTGCGTTTGGTTGAGCTGACGCCGCATATGGCTGTGGCGGTTGAGGGTAGCCTGGAGGTGGAGCTGTAGCATGAGATGGTTGAGAAGGTGGAGGGTTCCGAGGAATAGCTGTCCCTTGTGTTGATTGTGGTGGCGGTGGACGAGACCGTGGTTTGGCTTGAGGTGCTTCAGCT
Organism: Corticium candelabrum; assembly: GCF_963422355.1. Lineage (NCBI taxonomy): Eukaryota > Metazoa > Porifera > Homoscleromorpha > Homosclerophorida > Plakinidae > Corticium > Corticium candelabrum. The sequence goes on from NC_085103.1 coordinate 5,987,336, forward strand.
GCCTGGTAAGATGGAGCCACAGGAGGTGGCTGAGGGTCAGGCTTGGCTAAAGACTTTTGCAAGTCCCTAGAAGAGAGGAATATCATTTGATGCATAAAAGCATGTAGGATTACTGTAGGATGGTTGATGTACCGTGTGAGGTCTTCTTTCTCGGTGTTTCTAGCAAATATGAGATCTTCAACTTTTGATTGGAACTTGACAAGGATTTGAGTTAGATCATTGTAGAACTAAAAGACACGATCAAATGATAAACATCAGCACATTATTGCTTGTGTATCTGGCGGTCTAGACATATGTCAGTCATCGGTCTGTCCATCAGTGTGTGTCTGCTGTACCTTAGTTCCTTCTTCAAGGTTTGCCTTCAATTCTGTAAAAGCATCATAAGCAGCGGCAAGATCTTTCAAAACGCTCTCTCTAGCACCAGCACTACTGCCCTTCTCTGATACAAATCGACCGTGAGCAGCCTAGAGTTGAGAATAGTCACGTGACCTCACTAGTCCTTACACGGCACACAACAAACAGCCAGAAAAATAAACAGACAAACTAATGACAGACAAAGCAACACACACACACACACACACACACAAACAAACAAACACACACACACACACACGCACACACACACACACACAAACAAACAAACACACACACCAAACAAATGACTAACCTGAATGTTTGCAACAAGATTCTCCTGTTCAGACAAGCTTTGCTGCACTTCAACCTGTAGTGACCCATACGTCTCACTCAGTTGAGCATCAGAGATGCTGTCTGTAGCAAGGCTTCCATCAGCATCAAGCGCAGCCAAGAAACGAGCAGCTAGAAAACAAAACCGATGTCAACGACTTCCAGTGAATGACGACATGCAACAAATGAATTACTTGTAGTACTCACATATGTCTGCAGTTGCACTCTTTAGTGACTCTTCAGTTCTGTCTCGTTGTAATTTCAATGCATTGACTTGATCCATAAGTTTTCTCAGATCACCAGCAGCCTGTCAGAGAGAGAAATTAGTGTGTGTGTGTGTGTGTGTGTGTGTGTGTGTGTGTGTGTGTGTGTGTGTGTGTGTGTGTGTGTGTGTGTGTGTGTGTGGTAATTATCAAATGGCTATACCTTTGACCCAGAGCTTACAGACGATGGTCCACCCTTTGGAATGGCAGCAGTAAGTTCACCCTGTATACACACAAAGTGTCCAACAAAGACAAACAAACAAACACACTAAACTGAAACTGATAAATAAACAACACATAAACAACAGTCAACCATACACACACACACACACACACACACACACACACACACACACACACACACATACATATAGACAGACAGACAAACAAACAGACAAACAGACAGACAGACAGACAGACAGACAGACAGACAGACAGACAGACAGACAGACAGCCACAGACAGACAGACGAACAAACAGACAAACAGAGAGAGACATAAACAAATAAACAGATGCACAAATGACATCAGCTAACCTCTGATTTGCTTAATAACGTCATTCCATTGACGTGTGCATCATACTTCTGCCTCACAATTCCATCCGCTTGTGTTGCGTTTGTCAAGATTGTCATGTATTTCTGAGCCTCGGCTCTCATTTCCTTAAACAACAACGCAGATGGCTGCCGTGTCCACTTCTCCTGGAAACGTTCTTTCAACCCACGATCTGCCCTCTCCTCATCATCCATACTTCGTATTACCTAAGTCACAATCAATCATTCTACACAAAGCAAGAAAGCATTCTGCAGTCAGTTGCAAATCCTACTGCTTCAAATAATGCAATCATGTAACGTAAGACTTGATACTACACGATGACCAATGGAAGTAATCGTTAAAGAGACATAATTTAACGCACGCTACAAGTACCTGGCTTAGTTAATTAACAGGACTTACTAGCCATCTTTCAAGTAAATACAGGGCATTCTTGCACAACTTCGAAACTAAACAAAATTTGGCAGAAACACTATTCGGTAATCTCTAAATATATTACCGTATTCGCCCGTAATAATGTCCTGGGTGTATAGAAAAGAAACACTTTTTTCTGGGCGTATACTAGGGCATGGGCGTTATTTTGGTCCTAGGCGTATACATGGTCACTAGATGCTGTCGTCTGGCCAGTCATCATCTAAATAGTTGAAGATAGAAATACCACAAATGCTTGCAATTATCCATTTGCAAGATCTAAGGTACTGGTATCCATTCAGCACCAACATACACGCAGAAACTAAACATTATACAAACGTGGTCAGCCTGAAGCCCGTCAAGAGCATCAGGGTCGGTAATTGCAATGAAGACATGAGTCTAGCGGCAAGCACTTTCACTCAACATTGCCACCAGCTCATCAAACGCACACAAACGGAGACGAATGTTCTGCGGACCCATTTCGTTTTGTCTGCATATGCGTATCCTGGGCTTATACTTGGGCATGGGTGTTTTTCGGGCTGAAAGTTCTGACCTGTCGCACATGGGCGTATATACAGGCATGGGCGTTATTTTGGTATGGGCGTTATTACGGGCGAATACGGTATTCCATTTAATCAGCGGTTTCCACGACCGGAAGTATGTGGCAATAGATAACTGGCTAACGTCAGAATTTCGAAAAGTGAGGCGGCCATGGCCTCTGCGGCTCCGTCGACCCTGTACACTATTCTGTACATTCAAAGAGATGAAAAAGTGAGCATGAGCAAGTACCAAAATGCACTAGTTATGGCCTAATGTGCCTATTGCAAATACTGTGTAAACAGCAAGTCATTAGAACAGATTAACTGCATGAAGAAGTTGATGAGAAAGCTAGAAAGTCAAACAAAAAATACCAACCAATTGTTTGTTATAGAGTGTCACACGTCTTTCGTCCATTTTAAAGCAACTCATGACCAAGTAGTGACGTTCTCACTTCACACAAACCCGATTCCGTCCTTTAATTTCTATTTCCTGCTCACCTCTTCTAAAATCTCTTTGTTTCTCTGTTGGAGTTCTGGTAAATCATGAAACAACTTCTGTATGGTCGATATGCCTCCGCTCTCTCTTAACGCAGCCGCCTTCTCGAGAAGAGATGGAGGAACTTCGTTGCCAGATGTGTCCTCGATAGCAGCAGGAAGGTTCAAGCTAGACAGTGTTCTATGCACAAAATGTTGAATTAGTTAACTTCCTGTAGCTTTCTATCTACAGTATTCCTTCACTTGCACTTGACTGTCCATCTGCTTGCTCATCTGTCCATCTGTCTGTCTGTCTCTAGTGTCTCTATGTCTATATGTCTGTCTATCTGTCTGTCTCTAGTGTTGGTCTGTCTGTCTGTCTATCTGTCCATCCATCCATCTGTCTGTCTGTCTGTCTGTCTTTAGTGTCTCTATGTCTATATGTCTGTGTCTCTCTGTCTATCTGTCTGTCTGTCTCTAGTGTCTGTCTGTCTGTCTGTCTGTCTGTCTGTCTGTCTATCTGTCCATCCATCCATCTGTCTGACTATCTGCCTCTAGTGTCTGCCTGTCTATCTGTTTGTCTGTCTGTCTCTAGTGTCTGTCTGTCTATCTGTTTTCTTTCACTATTGAACACTAAAAGCAAAATTTTACAAGCACACTATAGGTAAAACTGCTAAGCTAAATGTCCATCTACTGAGACATACAGATTGAATACTACTAAAATTCTAATGAATGATGTTCTGAATGTCTCTTTCATTGTCTATCTGTTTGTCTGTCTTTCTGTCCATCCATCTATCTGTCTGTCTGTCAGTCTGTCCATCCGTCCATCCATCCGTCCGTCCATCCGTCCGTCCATCTGTCTGTCTGTCTGTCTGTCTCTACTGTCTGTCTATTTGTCCGTCTTATGTCTCTATGTTTTGTTTGCTTGTTAGTCTGTCAATCAGTCAATCATCTATCTTTCTGTCAGCTCGTCTACCTAAATGCACATCATCACTGCATCATAAACTACAATAACTCCTTACCCATTCAGCATCTGTGATGCTTCCCTCAACTTTCCAACCTCAGCCTGAACCAAAGCTTCCTTCTTCGACTCATAGATTGCTAATGCATTGTGCACTGTCATTGGCACGATTTTAGCAAACAAATCCTGATGTTGAGATGCTGGCAAAGTGAGAGGCGCTGGCTTGGCAAGAGCAGCTCGACCAATCGGAGCGATTGCTGAAGGTTGTGGGATAAGGTCACTGTAAATAACGTTATTGTCTTTCTCTGTTTGGGCAAGTTCATTGCGAATACGGGAATATACATCCTACAATAAGCATCGTATTGTATGTTTGATGCATGTCTTTGCTGCCCAACTTACCCCTGGCTTGAAATACTGTTCGCCACGTTTGGCAGTTTCGTTCATGTCTCCATATGCCATCTAAGAGACAAAGCAGATAACATCCAGTCGTCATTGCATGATGTGTGTGTGTGTGTGTGTGTGTGTGTGTGTGTGTGTGTGTGTGTGTGTGTGTGTGTGTGTGTGTGTGTGTGTGTGTGTGTGTGTGTGTGTGTGTGTCTTACTCTGAATCTGGCAATTGCTTCACCATATTTTGCCTCTTCTTTGCATGCCAGTCCTTCATGAAACTCAGCAATACCATGAAAGTATGGATGTTTAGCTGAGACAATTGCAACAAATTCCTGCAGCAATTAGCAATCAGAATCAGCACTAAATACATCCTGCAATACAATAGCCTAGTGTATTGTGAGATGCATCCCTCCAATACAATAGTCTAGTGTATTGTGAGATGCATCCCTCCAATACAATAGTCTAGTGTATTGTGAGATGCATCCCTCTAATTCAATAGTCTAATGTATTGTGAGATGCATCCCTCCAATACAATAGTCTAGTGTATTGTGAGATGCATCCCTCCAATACAATAGTCTAGTGTATTGTGAGATGCATCCCTCCAATACAATAGTCTAGTGTATTGTGAGATGCATCCCTCCAATACAATAGTCTAGCGTATTGTGAGATGCATCCCTCCAATACAATAGTCTACTGCAGTGTTCTCACCAGTACCATCAGTAGGGTCAAAATGACGGGTTGGGACAGACTTGGAAAGCCTTAGCATGCATAGCGTGGGATCACGGATCTACAGACATTAGTAGTCTTGATGGTCCCAAAGTTGCTACAGAACAATACATATTCACATCTGGTAATCTTAGGGAGTGGGTGTTGGTGTTTGAGGTGAATTCCTGTGAATTCCTGTTGACCTTTCACACAAGAAGTGCTAATGAGTGACTGTGGTTGCAGCAGGTGTTCTACTAACTGTATCTTCAATCTCATATTTTGTACTGCACACCTTCACTCAGCTCATAATTCCAGTTTTAAGTCAATTTGTCATTGTAATAATCTACTGTATTAATTATCTGTTTGTCTGTCTGTGTTAAGTTGCATCTGTTTCTAACACAACTAGGAAACAGAAAAAGTAATTTTATGATGCCATTACCAAATATGTCAACATTAAAACATTTGATGACATCATTAATGACGTCATTATATTTAATGACGTCATCTTAACGGTAGGCAAAAAATCCTGGCTAGAACGCTGTAATGTATCCAATAGTCGAGTGTATTGTGAGATGCATCCCTCCAATACAATAGTCTAGTGTATTGTGAGATGCATCCCTCTAATACAATAGTCTAATGTATTGTGAGATGCATCCCTCCAGTACAATAGTCTAGTGTACTGTGAGATGCATCCCTCCAATACAATAGTCTAGTGTATTATGAGATGCATCCCTCCAATACAATACTCTAGTGTATTGTGAGATGCATTCCTGCAATACAATAGTGTATTATAAAATGTGAAGACAACTACTAACTTTATCCAGTTTCTTTGCAGCAGTAGCATCTCGTGCAAGACGTGCAGCTTCAGAATAAAGATCGCCAGCTTGTGCAGCAACCTTTGCACATATCTGATTCTTCATACGAGCTAAAGTCATTCACACAATCAAACATCAAGCTAACACAAACACGACAAACACCATTAACACAAAAAACGAGAATCTCACCAAGTGTTGTCTTATAGTAAAGACTTTCTTGAGCTTGAGCTAACATGGTGGCTGAAAGAGCTCCCAGTACTTCGGATGACATATCTGGTAATGGAAGTTTAGCAAATTGAATATATACCACCTCTTTCACTTGATAGAAGACACCAGCTGCTCCCTAGAGATAGAGTATAACAATCATGCTCCGTCAGTCAGTAATCACATCAAACAAGGAGGAATTAGATGTTATATAACAGAAATGTTAGTAGATTTGCATTTTAATAAATAACACTACAACAGACAGACAGACAGACGGATGGACAGATAGACAGACGGATGGACGGACAGACAAACAAACAGACAGACAAACGGACAGACAGACAGACAGAGACGGACGAACAGACAGACCGACAGACAAACAGACAGACAGACAGACAAACAGACAGACAGACAAACAGACAGACAGACAAACAAATAGACCAATAATAGAATGAGAGACAAACAGTGCAGCCCCCGTAAACGGACACTTTTAATTCATTAGAATGAATAGTGGTAATGTAAGAAAATGTACGTACACTGACAGACAGACAAGCAAACAGACAGACAAACAGACACATATAGACAAACAGACACATAAATGAACAGAAAGACAGACACAGAGACAGACAAACAAACAGAAAGACAGACAGAGACAGACAAACAGACAAACAAACAGAAAGACAGAAAGACAGACAGACAGACAGACAGACAGATAGACAAACAGACACATATAGACAGACAGACACATAAACGAACAGAAAGACAGACACAGAGACAGACAAAGAGACAAACAAACAGAAAGACAGACATAAAGACAGACATAAAGACAGACACACAGACAGACACACAAACAAACAGAAAGACAGACAAAGAGACAGACAAACAGACAAACACACAAACATACGAAAAAGACAAACACACAAACATACGAAAAACACAAACGTTGCAAGCTCAACACAGCTCCAACGATTCCATCAACACGATTGCCCCACAGACAGACACCTTGCCTGAAAATGTTTCACAGCCGTCTTAAGCCCCTCATCACTATCAAAATTCTGACCCTTCGCAATCTGACTCTGCAGCGCAGCAATATTGAACAACAAACACACGCGCTCAAACGCATTGCTGTGCATGGCTGCAACACAAATCAGCGTCCAAACACACTCCACCATATACAGACAACATGCCACATTAACGCCATACACTCTTTTGTTCCTCCACTGAAGAACGACTCCTTCGAGAAGGCGTCATACCACGTGAACTTGATGCGCACCTTGCCACCAAACGCAAGCAGATAGACACACGAATTTTTACCACACGAAAGACACGACCATACTTGACTATCCGAAATCGGTAGCTTTCCTTCCATTGCCGCCAGTTGGTCGTAATACCTGAAAACGGAAAACCAAAAATAAGTGCCACGCCCACTCGTAGCCACGCCCACGCGCGAAGGCTTCGTAATTCCCGTTTCGTTGTGATTGTTGACGCGATACACATTTGACGTACTTGTAGAGTGGTTCTAGGCCCGATTCGTGTCGATCTGCTGACCGTATCACGGCCGCTTCTCTCATGGCGGCGAAATCGTTGATCGCCGTGCGATAGGAGTCGTCGAACCCGCCATACGTGTTTGCTATGAACGTCTCGATAGGCGACTGAACGTTCACCGGTTCTGTCTTCTTGAGAGGGCATGTAACGAGGACAACTCCTGACATTGCTGTCACGCGACCTATGATGTCGCGACCTATGATGTCACGACATACGGGAACTCATATGACCTAATAGAGGATAATGATGCAATTAATTAAGCAACATATTTGAATGTATAAATTTATAACACGCATAATTTAATTAAAAACGTATACAGTAGTGTAAATGTGTTAATATCAATACAGTGCAAATGCCAGCTACCGATTGGGTGAGTAAACCTGAGGTTACACACAAACACTGATGTATTGCTAATACATTTGTTATATTATTTCAAAGCTGCAGCTTGCAACCGCTTGCACTCCTGCAGGCTGTTAGACCTGTGCCTGTACAAGTGCACTCAACCCAAACGTTTATAAATAAAACATACACAAGGCTGGACAGATGCATGCGCGCACACACCACACACACACACACACACACACACACACACACACACACACACACACACACACACACACGACACAGACAGACAGACAGACAGACAGACAGACACACAAACACACACACACACACACACACAACACAGACAGACAAACAAACAGACAAACAGACAGACAGACAGACAGACAGACACAAACACACAAGCAGACAGACAAACAGACAAATAGACAGACAGACACAGACACAGACACACAAACAGACAGACAAACAGACAGACAAACAGACAGACAGACAGACAGACACACACACACACACACGACACAGACAGACAGACAGACAGACAGACAGACAAACAGACGGACAGACAGACAGACACACACACACACACACTAAATGAGCAAATTGCCTGTATGATTCGCCTAAAATTTGTTTATAATCGCTTGCTTACATGTACATACCATCTCTGCATGTTTGCTGCCTTAATGCCTCTCAATCTGTACGTCCGTCAATGTTATGTTTGCATAAACAAAGTAGCACATTATGTGTAAAGGCATTTGTATTTATAAATAACAATGAAAGTAAATTAATTAAATTTTGAATGTGCATCAGTTCGATGTCAATCCTCTGATAGGTAAATGTCATTTCTCAGATTGCAAAAAGTGAAATATTGATGAAAAGTCCTTCCTGCTGTAACCTTGCTTGCACAAAATTTGATACACGTGAGTAGCTACTGAGCCCATCAAAGTTGAAGAGGACGTCTCAAATGCAGCATTCTGTCCCAATTTCAAATCCTAAATTAGAAGCAAAAATATCACGTGAGGCTCGTATCCTGCCACTCAAACATCCACTACTTTGACCACGCCTATTAACGCGCGTTAGGCTCACCTGCGGCTCATCTAATTACCTATAATTACTCACCTAAACTTACTGTAATCACCGGTTCTCTACCAAAAATTTACTCACACCTACCAGTCTCCCATTAATCAGCCAAGTTCCACCCACACCAGTGATGACCCCACCCACACCCACACACACCCACTCATTACTCATCTATATATGCATCCACCTATCCACTGGTAATAAGCCTGAGTCATCATTCTCCACCCAATCACCACCCACCAGTTCGTATGCCTTCCTACCTTGCTGTCTGTCTATCTGTCTGTATGTCTGTATGCCTGTCCGTCTGTTTGTCAGTCTGTCTGTCTGTCAGTCAGTCTGTCTGTCTATCTGTCCGTCTGTCTGTTTATCTTTCAGTCTGTCTGTCTGTCCGTCTATCTGTCTGTCTATCTGTCTGTCAGTCAGTCTGTCTGTCTGTCTTTCCGTCTATTCGTTTTTCTGTCTGTCCACCCTGTTCGGCCATCACTCCATCTAACCATCTATCTATTCTAGCATAAATGTCCTTAACCACTGCTTGTACTAAAACATTTCAAAACTCACCTTTAACATTAGGGCTGCTCCAAATCCTCCATCGTAGTTATTGCTAGCAGGAACACCAGGAACTACACCAGGCACTGGATTGTACTTTTGGCTTGACCACGATTGTCCAGTGCTAACATTCATTACGTCAGCAAGTAGTTTTGGATCAAGTCCTAGTCTGTGGCAAAATAGATTTAATAGATTTGAGATGTGGCATTGCATTGATTGTGTTGTACCTCATGCCTAGATTCATGGCTTCTGCTGTTCCGATCATTGTGATTGCAAGTACCATGTTGTTACATATTTTAACAGCCTGATAACCACAACTCTTTGTTGCTGTTGTTGTTGATTGTTGTGGTCGAGCCACACATACACACACACGTGTGTGTAACTGTGTGTGTGTGTGTGTGTGTGTGTGTGTGTGTGTGCGCGCACGCATGTGTGTGTGTGAGAGAGAGAAAGAGAGAGAGAGAGGAGGGAGGGAGGGAGGGAGGGAGGGAGGGAGAGAGAGAGAGAAAGAGAGAGAGTAAACCTCACCTCTCCCATACCAATGTCACCACAATGAAAGATCTTCTTCCCCATCGATTCAAGCACCTTCTTGGCTTCTTCATACGCTTCCGTACTTCCTCCAACCATAAACGTCAACTCTGCTTTCTCAGCAGCAGGAACACCTACACAACAAACAACAAGTAACTAAAGTCTGTCTCTCCACCGGCCTAACCCAGTGTAGAAAAAATAACTGTAGAACATAAGACAATGTCCCACCAAATGTGTTGTTTGTCCGACCAAATACTGCACCAGTGTTGGGATGTGTTTGGACAAAACATCCATCCATACGCATACTAAATGATAGTGTAAACCTTGTCTCTTAACACGTGATGGCCTTTCCAGTAGTGTAACTGTTAATTTCATACACTTAGGTGCCTCCTAGCATGCTTTATCCAACGAAAACCTCAGCTGCCTTTAACACCATTTCTCCCTTGGAAGCTGGTTGTAAGAATTACATGCAAAATGGCTGCAGTAGGGGAGGCACTTAATTATACATGTAACACCATACAAGAATGTCCTACCTAGGTTCAGTCTGTCCGAGCCAAAATAATTCCCTATTTTCCACACTTCTACCCCTACCCCTACCCCTACCCCTACCCCTACCCCTACCCCTACCTCTACCCCTACCCTACCCTACCCTACCCTACCCTACCCCACCCCACCCCTACCCTACCCCTACCCCTACCCCTACCCCTACCCCTACCCTACCCCACCCCACCCCACCCCTACCCTACCCCTACCCCTACCCCTACCCCTACCCCTACCCTACCCCTACCCCTACCCTACCCCTACCCCTACCCCTACCCCTACCCTACCCCTACCCCTACCTACCCCTACCTACCCCTACCTACCCCTACCCACCCCTACCCCTACCCCTACCCACCCCTACCCCTACCCCTACCCACCCCTACCCCTACCCCTACCCACCCCTACCCCTACCCCTACCCCTACCTACCCCTACCTACCCCTACCTCTACCTACCCCTACCTACCACTACCCCTACCTACCACTACCCCTACCTACCACTACCCCTACCTACCACTACCCCTACCTACCACTACCCCTACCTACCACTACCCCTACCTACCACTACCCCTACCCCTACCACTACCCCTACCACTACCCCTACCCCTACCCCTACCCCTACCCCTACCCCTACCCTTACCCCTACCCCTACCTACCCCTACCCCTACCCCTACCTACCCCTACCCCTACCCCTACCTACCCCTACCCCTACCCCTACCCCTACCCCTACCTACCCCTACCCCTACCTACCCCTACCCCTACCTACCCCTACCCCTACCCCTACCTACCCCTACCCCTACCCCTACCTACCCCTACCCCTACCCCTACCTACCCCTACCCCTACCCCTACCTACCCCTACCCCTACCCCTACCCCTACCCCTACCCCTACCCCTACCCCTACCCCTACCCCTACCCCTACCCCTACCCCTACCCCTACCCCTACCTACCCCTACCCCTACCCCTACCTACCCCTACCCCTACCTACCCCTACCTACCCCTACCCCTACCCCTACCTACCCCTACCCCTATCCGTACCCCTATCCATACCCATTCCCCTACTCCTAACCCTAACACTAACCCTACTCCTAACCCTAACCCTAGCCGTTTACCAATAACATATTCAGCCATCTCATACCAACAATAATTACTTCCGCTTATCTTCCAGCCTAAACTTATTTGTCTATATGCCAATGCCTAAACTACATCTAAACATGACTAAATTTAATTCAATTTAATTACTACTTTCATTTATTTTTTAGTATTTCCACTGCTAGCAAACCTCCAGAGACTGGAGCATCAACAAAATCGGCGCCTTTCTCCCTTGCCAGTTTCCCAATCTCCTGAGACACAGAAGGATCGATGGTACTCGAGTCAATCAAGAGACTACCCTTTTGAACAGCACTATATATACAAAAAACAATCAGAAACCCCACAATCGTTTATGTATACGCTTTGTTTCCACAGAAACATTGAAGACAGTAAACTCATGCATTACACACACACACACACACACACACACACACACACACACACACACACACACACACACACACACGCACACACACACACATGCACACACACACACAGTAACACACACACACACACACACACACACACACACACACACACACACACACACACACACACACACACACACACACCACACACATGCGCACACACACATTTGCAATCCAAACAAACCTAAAAATGCCGTTGGCTCCTGTGTACACTTCTCTGACATGAGGACTACAAACGATCACACTCACTGTCATTCCAACACAAGACGGAAACATTTGAACACACCTCGATGGTACCATCGTCACAATCCGCTGTGAAGCAGCTGCTACTTCAGCCGAACTTCCTGCTACATCAGCTCCCTCTGCTTTCAGCTTGTCTACTGGTTCAGACAGCTGGTCGTGAACTAACACCCTGTGACCTGATCTTAGCAAGTTTCTGGCCATGTGAGCTCCCATGTTTCCGAGGCCAATGAAGCCAATGATCTGACAATAGCAGAGACACATCATTATATCAACAAAGATTGATCTACCTGTCATCACATTATACTGCGTGTAAATTGCTCCAAAGAAAATCATATATACACAATGAATACATGAGCAAATAGATAGACAAACAAACATACAGACAGACACACAGACAGACAGTCAAACAAATAGACAGACAGATGGACAGAGAGACAAACAAACATGCAGACAGACATGCAAACAGACAGACAGACAGACAAACAAACAGACAGGGAGAACAAAAGACCGAGAGACAGAGAGACAAACAGACAGACAGACAGACAGATGTGTCACCATGGTCTCGATCTATAGCGTGGTTACCGAAACGGTTCCCTGAAACTAATAGTCTAATAGATATACTGACTGCATCAGTGTCAGATATGGGCACTGTTGGTTACTCTCTGCAGCAGGCATTGCCATCACAATTCACTCTGTCAAGCCTTCTGTCTACCAATAAAGTACAGCAGAAGTTAACAAGTCAGTCAGTAAAGTCAGAAGTTCAATCAAGAATAGACAGTACCGCTAGTGTCAGAGAAGCAGCTTGTCTTAGATCCCTCCAAGGGAAAGGTTCAGGAGCTTGACTACAGGCCACACCTAGTTCATGTAAGTTCGCACTAGAACCGAAACAATTTTAGTTGGCAGCTTACATGAGGCTGCATATCCAAATGCCAATTGCCAAATG
>NC_085103.1:6005608-6015608 GCF_963422355.1 Corticium candelabrum
AACGTTAATTGTTAACTTTTGTTGTCAATCCTTGTCCCATTTCTATGCCGCCGGTTGTTATCATGACTGATGCATCACCAGCGTAGACAGATAGCACACAACTGAATGGAGCTCCAGTCCATCCAATGCCAAACTTGAGAGGAATGACAGATAGACCCCTTTTCTTCCAGCGATTAGCCTACACATGTAGACACGTAAAACTAAGTCACTAAACATTTACTGCACATACATACACATACATACATACATACATACATACATAAATACATACATACATACATGCATACATGCATACATGCATACATTTTTTTGTTATTATTAAAAGTTGGTATAACTTCTAAATCAATCTAAATTCTTTACACTAAAGCTAGGTTTACAAAAGGTCCCAAAGGCTTCCAAAAAGATATGTCCAACTTTCTTGCACAAACAGTTCGTATATGTCGACGTAGATGCCACTTAAAACTGTTCATAATTCCAATGGGAGGAAGAGTTTTTCTTTTTGTCCAATAGGTGGTCTTGAGGCCCTCCACCCATTGGAGCTGATGAATGAAACTGGAAACCTAAGAACTTTCTTCGTCATTCTCATGCATGCATACATGCATGCATACATGCATACATGCATACATGCATACATACATACATGCATACATACATACATACATACATGCATACATACATACATACATACATACATACATACATACATACATACATTTTTTTGTTTACAAGAGCCCCTAAGGCGCAGGTTAGATACTGCAATCACTAAACTTGCTACAATACGTTATAATCTAACACTATCAGCAGTTACTCTATGTCACTCTATGTCACTATGTACTTCATACTTGCTGTACTGACAGAACTGACACTCCGGAGAGAGAGGCAATTGTATGTTAATTCCTTGCCCAGGGAAATTTATGTGTGTGGCCCTCCCGCACTCAAACTCTGACCCAAAGGTCCTGAATGTTGCCAATCTCCAAATGCACACTCTATCCAATTGAGCCACATACATACATACATACATACATACATACATACATACATACATACATACATACATACATACATACATAGATACACGAGAAAACCCTATATATTTTGAAAGGGGAGCAACTACAAAGTGATGCCAACATTGCCTTCTAACAATGGTGCACATAAAAACTATGTAGCATAGCTCAGTCTGTTACAGCTAATAATGTAAACTGTTAAGCACATAAAACAAACAAAAACAATTAACTTTTGATAACTATATCATCTCAGTCCCAGTCTTCTGAATCTCGTTTACACAACAACACATATGAACAGTAGATAACCTTTTTGCACATAAATTTCTTCACCCGAAAGAGGTTTTCCTACTAATTGATGTCATGTCCTTTAGCTTTGAAAAGGATGAATTGGTCATGCATCCGCGTGTTCCCACTTTTATGGTGAGCAACTTGGCCTTGATTCTATTAGCAGTTATTCTTCCAATAAGATTGAGGTACTTTTCTTCTTTTCTTTGTTTAACTTCTTTCATCCTTTCATATATATTTGAAAAATATTGCCATCAAAACAGATATATGTCTACAAGAAACTAACCAGGGCTAAGAGCTTCTATGTCACACTAAGATTCAGCTAAACCCGAAAAACTGTACTGCTGGAATGTTAACAGTTTCCTGGCCAATTGACGTCTTGCCCACAATGCTGAGGATCTTGTTGTGGATCATCTCTGTGTTTCTTTCTGGAGAGAGACAGCTAGTCGGATGGACCAATCCCTCTTAAAGTGGCTGGAAGAAACGTTTGAGACAGATGGTGCCAGCAATGAAGCTTCCTTTAGTGTCTCTTCAGCTCCTTCCCCCATCTTCCGTAGACCTCGATAGCAATAGATCGGAAAAGATGTCCAAGGTTAGACGCCTTTGTCAGGTATTTGTGTTCTTCTCTTTCTCCTTAGCAGTTGCAGCAAAACCAGCTCTTTCACTGCTACCTGATAAGTTAGTCTTTAACCATGGGTGGGTCACGGTGATGTCAAGCAACAACTTCTTGCCATCACGGTAGTTGTAAACTGCAATATCAGGGCGTTGCTTGCCTTCAAATTGAGCCAAGATCTCTTTCTTACAACGAAATCTACAGACCGCAGCATGTCGTAGTAGCTGTCCAGAAAGTGATCATGACGACGAATGGGGCCACCACCAAACTTGCATGTTAGGAGATGGTAACCTTTCTGATCAATGTCCTTACCACATTGGTTGACACATTTCTTGACATTACTCAGCTGAGGAAGAGACACTCCAAGTCGCATAAAAGCTGCAGTACAAATCTGAGCATTTGTAAAACTAAAATTTTGCAAACAAGGAATTGCCTCAAGCCTTTTCCCAGCCAAAGGACCTCCACTACAGATGGGCCTTGCACGGTCTTCTTTGGTATGGCAGGACTGTAGGAATGGCAGGACTGGAAATCCTGAAACTGTCTGTCTTTTCTGATGGCTTGCAGTCTGGAATGAAGATGTTTAGGTTTTGCAGTAAGCAGTTTCAAAGATGGTAACTCTTTTACCATACTGACACCACTTGTATGGAGATCGTTCAAAGCATCCTTCAGGTCCTGTGTAGTTGGCATGTCTGCTAAATCCAAGTCTTCCGTGAGACCACTGCAGATGTCACTGAGCCTCTGCTCTCTATCTGGAAGATTGCTCAGTGTGTTGGCCCAGGCTCCTACAAATGCTGAGCTGGCGGTCTCTGTAGCTGCTGAGAGGCCAAAGCAGCCATGTTTGATGGCCAACGTGAGCTGTTGCTGTTGTATGGCTGTTAGTTTCCTGCCAATGATGTTCTCAAATGTAGTATCGATTTCTTTGTCATGCTAACTGACCACAAAAGAGACCAGCCGTGGAGAGACAGTGTGTAGGAGATTCATGACTTTAGGCACTCCACAATATCGTAAAAGTAATGCAGCTGACTGACTATCCTGGAGCATTGGTAATTCGGATAGCAAAGACTTCTCGCACTCAACTAACCTTCACAAAGGGTTTATTCCCAAGTGGAGTTCCCAACAACACAGAGCCATCTGATCTCACTGGAATAGACAGATCCCAATCCTGCATTCCATTGGGAGAGAATGCTACACATTTCTCGTCCTTTAACTTAAGACCAATCTCAAGCAGATCCACCTTCAATCCAGAATATATGGAAATGACTTCCTGTTTCGGTCCAAGGATGTGATGTCATCCAAGTAGGAAGGCATTGGAGTATTTCTATTGTGGATGTTCGCCTTTGTTAGTATAGAATGAAGTGCAAGAGAAAACAGAAATGAACCCAACGGATCACCTTGCTGAACCCCTTCGACTGATGTTATATAGCATGTTGACAGATTAAGCCTGGTGGCTAATTGTGAAGACTGAATGTAACACTTTGAAATAAAGGGAAACAACTCCGGGAAATGGAGAGCAACCTCAGAGAGAATTGATTGCCTACTGATAGTGTTAAAAGCATTCCTTGCGTCAAGTTTAAGGGCAACCCAATCTGGACGTTGCTGTATGCACAATTGTACTAGATGTGTCATCATCTCTGAGCCTCCTGGAGTGCACACTCCATATTGATGTGGAGCTAGATAGTTTGCTACGGCTTCTTTCATCTGCAAGCAGACTGATTTTGCCACCAACCTACGAATACAGCTTCCCACAACAATTAAACAAACCTCAGACTCATTCTTCCAAAGTGCGATCAATTTTGCTCCGACCAAAACTGTAGTTATTGAGCTAGGAATGGTTCCAGACAGAAATGCATTGCATGCCTTGTGCAAAAGCTCTGTACTGTGGTCCGATTCAAAAAGCAACTTCAGATGTTTGAACTGCCACCCGTCTCGACCAGGACTTGATTCTGACGGACATCCACATCCAAGTCCTTTCATCAAATGGTACAGTCAGCTCCAGCAGTAACACTTTGTTCAAATTGTAAATCACTACATCAGGTCTAAGTGTAGAATAGAATGTATGTAGAATGTAAGAATATTTCTCACCAGGAAGGTCACACTCTAGAAAATAACCATCTAGTAAATGGTTTCTGAGGCCATCTCGTATGATTGAAAGAACTTGGTTACATACATACACATAGACTCGGCCCAGTCTCTCTCTGCCCTCGTCATTCCCCGGATTATCAATCGTCACCGTACATACATACATACATACATACATACATACATACATACATACAGTTAAGCTGCACCTTGTTGAATGCCTCCACTTGTTCTTGCCTTTTCGTAAACTCACATGAATCCATCAGTTGACTCCACAGACTTGAGATATTGCAGTATGTCAGCGGCTGCTTGTATGGCGTCACTTGACCCTTTTGATACAAGTTAATCACTCGTACATCTTCGGGTGTCTTACCTAAACTCTTGGCAACATGCTCCATGACTGACTCTATGATAAACACGTTTGGTGTAGAGCCTATAAAACACAAGTACTATACGACAAATCCGTCATGCTCCACAGCATTTCATATACCTGGAGCTCTGCAGGCTGTTGACGTTGGCGTGTGTGTTTTGCATCCATGAAGTGAAACCTTCCAGTGAGGTGAGTAATAAGCTAGAGACACAAGAAAGTGTAATGCAAATGTTAATCAAAAGAGGATAAGCATAGAAACCGTTGTCGATGAATTGGTCACCAAGGAATCCATCGTTTGTGATGCCACAGTCCATGTAGAGTGTAATCACTACGCAGTTCAATTTGCCAGAATCATCGCAACCAACCTAAAGCAAATACAAAGAAACCTACATCATTATAAGTTTAGTTAATGTCTGTCTTTTGGTCTGGCTGTCCATCAGTCAGTCAGTCAGTCAGTCAGTCGGTTATGCAGCTACTTTAAGAGAGGATCGAAAACGTGCAAAATATGAAAAGGAAAGAATACACAGCAGTTTTAATAGCCTGGTATTTACTCCTCTAGTTTTGAGCATTTTGGAAGCTGGGGAGACAGCGCAGCAGAATATCTTAATACTTTGGCAAAAAGATCTAGAGACATTGAAGGTCGCTGCAACGAAGACGAGTTTCGTTGTTACTGGAGAAAGAGATTCCCTGTTCTTCTACAGAGATCAAATGCAAGTGTCATTCTACACAAGTTGTCACGTTTTCTCCCAACAGAAGAGAAAGATTTTATGCTGGACAGTGCCATTCAAGGCGCTGTCCATTAGAATTGATCTTCAACTACTATTTGCATGCGTATAGTTTTAACTTGTAGTTTGCTGTAACCGTGATTCCACTGACCTGAACTGCCAAGACTAATATTTTTACTTTTAGTGTTCTGTATGTAGAGGTTTGTGTGTAATAAATGATGTCAGTCAGTCGGTCAGTCTGTCAGTCTGTCTATCCATCTATCTGTCCGCCTGTCTATATGACGTCTGTCTGTCTATCTGTCTGTCTGTCTGTCTGTCGATCTATCTGTCCGCCTGTCTATATGACGTCTGTCTGTCTATCTGTCTGTCTGTCAGTCAGTCTGTCTGTCTATCTATGTATCTGTCGATCTCTCTCTCTCTCTCTCTCTCTCTCTCTCTCTCTCTCTCTCTCTCTCTCTCTCTCTCTCTCTCTCTCTCTCTCTCTCTCTCTCTCTGTCTGTTGGTCTGTCAGTCAGTCTCTCTGTTTGTTTGTTTGTCTGTCTGTCTGTCTGTCTGTCTGTTTGTCTGTCAGTCTGTCTGTCTGTCTGTCTGTCTGTCCATTCTGACTATTCATCTGTCCATCTTTATCCCTGGTTACTATTCAAACAATCAAACACAGAAAAGCAAATCAGCATGCAAACAGACAAGCAAACAAAGCAACAATTTACCAACCAAAAAATGCAAGAATAGATAGCAGATTTTCATTGAATATCAAGAAGACAATACCTGATATTGAGCTAACCAAGCTGGCCTTCCTCCAACCAACTGCATATTTGTATCAAGATCAAGCACAACACGTACAGGCCTGTATCAATTGGATACAATCACAAAACGCAATACACACACACACACACACATGCACACACACACACACACACACACACACACACACACACACACACACACCAGTATACAAGAGCATTGTTTACCTGTTCAGTTTGGATGCAGCCAAACTAGTTGCTGCTGCAATCAAATGACTGTTTAGGATTTTTCCACCAAAACCGCCACCAAGTCGTTTCACAGAAACATTAACACTAAAAATCAACAAAGTAAGAAATCAAAAATAAAATGGTTTAGTACGTGTCTGCACGTAACACACATACACAGACATGCAGACAGACAGACAGACAGGCAGACAGACAGACAGATTATTTTATTGTTACAGATCCTCTACTTGTACACATCCTAAACTTCTATGATAAACCAGTCCTTCACAGCAAAATACTTTAAAACATTAGTGGACTTGGATCTGTACATTAAAGTCAAAAAGCTTGTCCATGTCATTCTTTGTTTCTGAAACTCTTGACAACTTTTTGAGGATTACATTTGCATTGCATCTTTGAAGAATCAAAGAGAACCGTTTCCTCCAAAAAGTTTTGAATTGTTCTGCACTACAAAAGGGGTCTCGTTTGCTTTAAGTGCGTGCTTACCAGAAGACAGTATTACTTCTAGCCATGATCCTGCGCCTTTTCCCTGTAAAGATCGTAACCTTGCTGCATCTCTATCAGAGGGGACATGGGCAAGCAGGTCACCAACTTCACTGCTGGCAATCTTGGTGCACAGGCGATACTGTAACTTTCGTGGGTATGAAATGAAATCTTCAATGGACTGATTTCCTCTGATTCATTGTCGACTGATTTTGGCAAAGGTGGTAATAACTGAAACGCTGACTTTAGAGTAGAGCCAATTGATTCTGGAACTCATTCAGACTCTTTCAGATAGTTGATCAGGTCAGACATTGATGAGAAACAACTAGGCAACTTGTTCATAGTCTGACACCATGAAGATAAGTAAGCTGCATGAGAAATTTGTCTGACCTGTGTTAGACCGAATCCTCCAAACCTGATGTTAAGGACTGCTTGTTTCCATGTAGTGTCACTAAGGTGACTAAAGCCAATAATGCCCATGATGGTTCTCTTGGTCAACTCGTCATGAATGATTCCAGCTTCTTCCAGATCACAAGGGAACACTTGTCTAGCCAAGTAGTTCAGCCTAGGGACATGACAGTGACGGAGAATAAGCATAGAACTTTGCCGGTTGTTTAGTTTCAACATTTCACAACACAGTCTATCTCCAGCCTTGGCAATGTCAACACAATGGGCACGAACAAAATCCGCTTTTCTGACTGGTGTTCCCAAAATGATCATGCCATCATGAGATACTGAGTAGGAATGTCACAGGTATGACCACAAGGGCAATACAGCTCACACTTTTTGTCAGATTTCTAAATCCACTGAAGACAGAGATGTTTTTAGGTCATCTAAAACATCTTGAAGACTGTGGGTCGGTCCAACTGCATAAATGTCATCCAAATACGCTAGAATGGTAACACTGTTATGTCTTTCCACTACCTGACATAAGATTGGATGAATGGCCGCGGAAAAAAAGGGCCGGCCCCAATGGATCTCCTTGGTGGACACCCTGACTTGATGTAAGCAATTCAACTCTCCCTTCAGTTACATAGATCAGCGTACTAAGCTCTCCACACATCTGGCTAACATGAGGGTAGATATCGAGTAAATCTTCTTCAATTTGACGCAGAAGGCGCTCTCTTGCAACTGAATTAAATGCATTTCTAACATCTGTCTTTAGAATTGACCAGTCAGGATTACTTTCAAGTAAAACCTGAATGTGATGAGTTAGCAGCTCTGCTCCCCAGGCGTTGCGATACCATGTTGTACTGGAGAGAAGTGTGCAGAAAAAACAGCAGATTGCTGTTTGCAAATAGTTCTAGCTGTGACTTGCCTGAAGACTTCACCAATGGTGATTGGTCTCACATCACCATTACTCTTGGGTAAAGCTATAAGCCTTGACCCTGAAAGCAAAGGGATGATCTTGGATCGTACTTTTCCCAGAGCTATGTGGTTGCACATCGTATACAATAAATCAGTTGATTTGTCATCCTCGAAAATAGCCTGAATATGTTCGTATCTCCACCCTGAAGGGCCACAACCAGATCCTCTTGGAGCAGACTTGATAGTGTTTTTGAAAGCAACTCTGTCCATGTGTGGTGAACTTGGTGGTGATGAAGAAGACAAATCAAATGAAATTTCATCTGGTCTAATGACTCCTACCGGATGCTTGGATTTGAGCTTTTCGAGTACTTCATCTGTTTCAGGGGCCAATCCCTGACTTGTCAGAATTCTGGCTGCCTTGGAAATCTCTCTTGATTGAATTAGTCTAACTGCAAGTCTTCTCTTTCCATCATCAGACAAAGGATTGATCTTTGATTCCTTCTTTTCAGTTGCTGTCAATTGGATCATATCCTTCCAATGAAAATTCAGAAAACGTTGATATCGAGCCTTTACCTCTCTATTGCCTACTTTGCCGCCTCGTGTGTGCGGTTAGAGCAACATCCTGGGCAACAACAGCAAGAGTTTACACCCCGTGTCGTTGGAAGGATCTTCCTCAATATTTCGCAAAGAGATGTTGCAGCATTCCTGAAACAAAGATTGTAGGCATGAAGGAATTCTACGAATAGACCGTGGAGGCAAAGCGTGGAGAATATCTTCCACCAGAAGACCAGCGATGTATTGCCATACTTCAATCTCAACATCAAGGTCGCTTACCAAGGATTCACCCTGGACATTAGGCAAATGTAGGTCGTCCTGCAATCTATTAAAAGACGGTGCTGCGGGAGGTATTCCACCACTTCCGACATCGACGTCGACACCATCTTGAATGCCAACGTCCGAACACGTGGAGCCTGACAAGTGCCACTGTAGTTTCAGAAACCATTTGCGACACATAGAGCACTGCTGCAATCCGTACTCACAAATAAACTCCTCAGGACATTCGTCTTTTTTGTGAAAATCACGAATGTGTGCGAGAACCCGTTTTAGGGAGTTCTCCCACCGACAACCTTGAAGCGGACAATACACGAGAGACATTCACTTCCTATACGCTTTTTCGAAGAGCACTTGTTGATGTTACAAGGCCAAACGAACAGACGAAAGCTCTCGCCCGTGCACCATTGAACATCCGGGACAGACAGACAGACAGACAGACAGACAGACAGACAGGCAGTCAGGCAGGCAGACAGACAAACAGGCAGACAGACAGGCAGGCAGACAGACAGGCAGGCAAACAGGCAGACAAACAGGCAGACAGACAGACAGACAGACAGACAGACAAGCAGACAGACACACAGACAAACACACAGACAAACAGACAGACAGAAAAACAAACAGACAGACAGACAGACAGACACACAGACATGGGCTAATGTATTGTGTAGTAATTATTATGTAGTGGACTTTAGGTTTGCTTTTAGAGTTTGATGGAAATTTCATTGTAATGGAAATATATGTATTGACAGACAGACAGACAGACAGACAGACAGACAGACAGACAGACAAGCAGACAGACACACAGACAAACACACAGACAAACACATAGACAGAAAAACAGACAGACAGACAGACAGACAGACAGACAGACAGACAGACAGACAGACAGACAGACAGACACACACACACACACACACACACACACACACACACTGCATACCAAAAAAGAATTTGAAATTTCTACCTGTTTTTCTTGACTCCCAGCACCTGTGCTACTGACTCCTGACAATAGTCCATCCATTGTGTTGAGCTGTAGACATCAAGTCCACTGTCTGTTGGAACAGTCAAGCAACGCTAAATGCAAATCAACACAATTTAATAACCTGGTAAAGAAGATGATTTATGAACAGCAGCTAGCCGGTTAGAAAGCCCATTAAACAACAAGGCAAGCATCAAGGCAAGAGGTAAAAATCAAGGCAAAAATGGAGGCAAAAATGGAGGCAAACATTAAGGCAAACATCAAGGCAATTCAAAAAAGAAACATGTAGTCGGAAAAGTGCACAAACAAACAGCCACACAGACAAACAGCCACATGC
>NC_085103.1:6025608-6028108 GCF_963422355.1 Corticium candelabrum
ACATACATACATATGTACATACATACATGTACACATTCTTGTATTATAAGAGCCTGTAAGACTACAATAAAAATGTGCCAAAAATTACATCAAATACACAACTCACAATGTACTATGAAACCTAATAATTGATGTACATACATACATACATACATACATATATACATACATAATGGACATGATGGATATAAACACACACACACACACACACACATACACACACACACACACACACACACACACACACACACACACACACACACACGCACACACCCATGCACACAGACACATACACAGACACATACACAGACACACAGACACACACAGACACACACACACACACACACACACACACACACACACACACACAGGACACACATACATACATACACATGCACATACATATATTCAATCGTTCATTCATTCACATGCTCGTATCATCGTTTCAAACATATAATTAAGACGTTAATTAATAAATTACAAAATATATAATTAATTAATACAAAAATATTTTTTCATACAGAGTTGATCGCAATCGTGATGTCTTTCTCTTGTCTCGGATCATGTCGTGTCAGAGCCACAATGCAAGCACCGCAACCACCTTCCTGACACATGTGCTTCGTCCCCTTCAGATCCGGCTGCTCTTTCAGCCAATCATTGAGCGTCACAACCGGATCAACATCCGGGAGTTGATACCCAATTCCATTCACGAAAAAGGTCACCGTGCCAACAGGGTCTAGATCCACGCCTACGTCACGTGACTCCGTCTCAATGGAAGCACGAAATCGAATCCGATGGCCACAACCAGTACAGTTTCCTGAGTAAACGCCTCGTCCTAGTTTTCCCAACTGCGGAAGAAGGCTGTACAAGTGCAAAACGGCATTATAAACGAGCGTGGAGCGACTTTTTAGACAAAAGCACCGAGTATTGCACCGAGGACAGCAGAAACCGGCCTGTAACTGAGCCATACTGATGAACTCAAACTTCAGTAAACAAAGCGTCAACTGAAGTAGACGATCTCTACTTTAACTTCACAAAAATAGGAAATTTAGAAAGCAGAGCCTCGTAGTCCCAGACCATTAATCGCGTTTGTATACATTTGAAGGCCCGTATACACGTGGGCATCTACACAATGGCGTGCTTTGTGCTGACGGCGGTTGTTGTGGCGTTGCTCCAGGAGGCGTTGGTGTTCGGTTCCTATTCGGAGCAGATTATAGCGGGCAGTGCAAAGCCACGATTAGAGAAGAAATACTTTATTTACGACGTCAATCCGGGAGAAGGTGGACAGACGTGCAACATACATCACACAGTGGCTTATATAACATTGGGTTACATAGATTGTGATATTTAGCAGTAGTAAAACAGAGTAGAAATAAAAATTATAGAAATTGTAAAAAGTTATAAAACATTGCATAATTAATTGATTAATTTATAAAATATATTAAAGGTATAAAATAAATAAATATATATGAAACTAAATAGAATATTAATATCAATGCAATTTATATCATAATATTAATATCAATACAATTTATATTATAATATTAATATCAATATAATTTATATTATAATAAGCAGGCTGTAGTGCTTTGGCACCGACGGACTACACTGATCGACACAATCAGGTGGCCTCCATCATTCACTGGGATGTTTGTCGCCATTTTGGGGTTCCAGTGGAGAGCAGATGGTACCGGCATCATCCTGATAGGCTTGTGGAGACGGATGACATTACTATGATGTGGGATATCACCATCCCCAGTGCCAGGAAGATCAAAGCCAATCATCCAGACATCTGTCTCAGAAATAGGAAGACAAACACTTGTCTTCTTATTGATATCAGCTGTCCTGCTGACGGCAACATTGGCAAGAAACGTGCTGAGAAGTTGGCGAAGTACAGCAACTTGCGAGTGGAGATAAGCCGCATGTGGCATTGTCGAACACTGGTGGTTCCGGTGGTCTTGGGAGGTTTGGGCACAGTGCACGCAGGTATTGCACGGTGGCTGGACATTATTGCAGGTCATCACAACCTGCAGCACTTACAGAAACAGTGCTTCTGGGATCTACTCGGATCCTTCGTAAAGTCATGTCTTCTTTCTAGACAGCCGTGATGGTCTAAGTACTTCTGAAGCAGGATTTGCTTCCGGTACTTGTAATAGACTTTAGAAACCAGACTGATCTGGTTGAGCATGACATTATCAATACAATTTATATCATAATATTAATATCAATATAATTATTTATGAAATTAATTATAAATTTTTTAAAAATATTATAAAAATTATAATCAATATATAAATATAAATTATATATTAAAAAATAAAAAGTTATGAAATATTTGAGGTTTTATTATACAATTTGTGTGCTAGTAAACATGTTCATGCATCTAGGATTTAACTTACGACGCGATGTTTACCTTCGAGCTGCTAATACTGTCAAGAGGCTTAGAGAGAAGGATCCCGCGTGGGTGCTGGTGCTGCCTGCTTGGCCACATCTCTATCAT
>NC_085103.1:6035608-6048108 GCF_963422355.1 Corticium candelabrum
GGCGCTCGCAATGTGTGATCTGATTTCGGACCATAAATTGTAGGAGAGGAACCGTTGCGTATGGACAGTGTTCCATTACCGTCAGTTCTAACAGCCCAGAGACACGTTGTTCCACCCTCGAAGTCACAGTTCATTATGCTGGGAGCTTAGGACAAACAAACAATAACAGATGACACGAGCTCATAGCAATACAAAAACAATGTAATGAAGCGAGATTTTGCAACAGAATCAAAGCTGATGACAAACAGTTAGTATACACAGAGTGATCAACAATTGAAGATAAACTAATAAATAATAAATAATAAATTAATACATAACAAATAATAATAACAATTAAATAATAAATAAATAAAAAATAAAAATAAATAAATAATAAATTAATAAATACTAAATGAAGAAGCACTAAAGCTGCAAACCCCCGACCGGTATGCACCTTGAAGGTAATTAGTCGTGCTATGACAGAATGGTTTAAACAATACCAACTAACCGCCACACACAGCGAAAGTATAGAGCACATACGAAAACCAGCTTTCGGTTAGATACGAACAAAAAAAGCAACACTGATTTTCAGTGAACAAAACATGATTTCATGCACCTCCAATGTTTTGGGCTTTCAGAAGATGACAGTATTGATGGAACAAGCATAATGTTACAACTTTTGCTCTCTAGATGTCTAGTTCTATGTGCAACTTCTCTAGGCGTCTGATTGTTTGTGCAGCTTTTGAAGTCGTAATGAGCCACTATGGGCGGTTTTAGGCGTGGCATAGGTAACACCAAAGCCAAAACAAAGTTAGATGTGAGAAAACATGAACGTTACAAATGTATCTCGATTAGGCATTGTTTCTAGTGGTAAACCCTCATGTACAGCAAAAGAAACAGCTCGCCACCGATTTTCCAGCTCACAACAATCTAGACGTCTGGTTGTTTGTGCAGCTTCTCTAGACGCCTGGTTGTTGTTGTAATGGGGGAAAACATGCATGTTACACTGTACAAATGTAGTTGTTTTGAAGTGCTAGAACAAGCCAAATGTTACAAGTCGGAGAGCCTCGACGCTAGGTCGGCTGGCAATCTTCAATCGCCTTACGTGATGAAGTAACGAGCATGATCATTGTTCTGTTTTGTGGGTGGGAAACATATGTTACAGATGTAGAGCAACACAAGCAGCTCACCACTGATTTTCCAGCTCACAAGAATGTAAAAGTCTCGTTTTTGTGCAGCTTTGCTAGGCGTCTCGTTGTTTGTGCTGCTTCTCTAGCTAGATGTCTGGTTGTTGCCTAGAAGTAGCTACCAAACAAAGAGAGGTGGAGCCTCATGATATCATCACATTCGTCTATTGGTTGGTAATGACACCATTTCTAGTCTATTGGTCGGAATAGCTTCATTTGCATCTAATCGACTATATACAGTCGGTCGCTTGGTCATCAAACGATTACTATACCTTCAACCCGGAAATCCGGGCCTCGGGTAATAATAATAAAATAATAAATAAATAATAAGCCATAGTGCACGCAGGTATTGCACGGTGGCTGGACATTATTCCAGGTCATCATAACCTGCAGCACTTACAGAAAACAGTGCTTCTGGGATCTACTCGGATCCTTCGTAAAGTCATATCTTCTTTCTAGACAGCCGTGATGGTCTAAGTACTTCTGAAGCAGGGTTTGCTTCCGGTACTTGTAATAGACTTTACAAACCAGACTGATCTGGTTGAGCACGACCCAATAATAAATAAAAAAAAATAAAAAAATAAAAAATAAAAAAATTAAAAAATACATCATAAATTAATAAATAATATATAAATAGATAATAAATAAACAAATAATAAAATAAATAAATAATAAATTACTAAATAAAAAATAAAAAATAAAAAATAAATAAATATAACCCGGATATTGATGGAAGATGGACGTCTAGCTGTATCGCTCGTCTCAGAGCTAGCTGAGGAGCGCGTTCCTTGTCGGGAAACCAGGACAGGGCTCGAAAAGTCGGCATCTGGAATCACTGGAGCTGTTCGGAAGACCAGGAATAGTTCTGGGCGTAGGGCGACTGGTCGAACTATCTCTCGTGCGGCGTCTGATTTGAATTTGGCTTCAAATCCCGCTGACGAGACTACTGTGATGCCCACCGTTCCTAGCAAATCTTGTGTTTCGGCTAACAGGAACGGCAATGCAACAAGACAAAGGAAGTGGACGCGACAAATGAATAGGGAAGTGATGTTTTGTTATTACTACGTGCTGTTGTCATGCAAGTTCTCTGCTTTCAGAAAACCCATGCATCAGCTGTGGTGTGAACGAAATCCTTCTCTGACTGACGTCTCTGAGCAGCGTTTGGCAGACCAGAAGCGATATCTCTTAACTTCTGGAAGTCTGACTGAATCAGAGTTGGAGGAGATTAAACGCAAGGCCGCACAGGATGGATAGCCCGTCTCAGGTTTGTTATCTGTTACGACTGATGTTTGTCTTGGTGTGCAGATGTCGGCGTTGGATGTGGTTTCTGCTCTATCAGCTGATAGCTCAGTTGTCACGCCTTTGCTTGACAATGTGTCACCTTGCATGGCTTCAGTCAGGATGGCGCCTGCTGCACGTGGTGGGAAACCTGTCGTGTCAATGATGCAAGAGGATCATGAGTTTGCTAATCACTTGGAAGATGGCTCCCTTGTTCAGTCAGGCACTGTTCTCTCTAAGGACTGCTCATCTGCAAGAGATAGTGGTGATATCCTATCCGTAGATGACACTTTGGATTCAGTTCAGTGCAGTGCTGTTGGGGAATCACCATCCCCTTATGACTCTGTGAGCTCTGATCTGATGACTACACATCCTAGTATAGCTTCTCGGCTAGAAAGGATGGAAACTTCTTCATCTCAACTCAGTCCAGACTGCTGCCAAACGGAGGATGGTCTTTCACTTGATTGTGATGCTGCTGTGGACCCTGTACTTCGTCGAGAGTTTCTTGAGGAGTTGCAGAAAGTCAGGCAAATTCCTATCTGTGAGAGACAATGCCTTCCAAGGATCTTTGTGAACAGTGGAACCCTGAAGCTTATTGGTGATCTTAACACGATCATCAGTTCGTTGAAGGATGAACCAGATATGAGTGAAATCAGTTACCTGGTATACTCTGCTGCTTCGCTAGTGTCCAAAAGGCGGGGCTTAAAGACGCCGAAGTCAACCAATTCTCAAACACCGACATGCAGACGAAGGCTGGATATGGAGATTCTCACACTTCGACGTGCAATCTCACTGTTGCTGGAGGTTAGAAAGGGTTCATCGGGCATTCGTATGTTACATGAACTCCGACGTCTTCGGCATCGGTTGGGCATTTCCTGTTCGGAGAGTTGTGAGGTCTCCATCAATCGATTGAAAATGGAACTTAAGTCCAAGGTCGAGCGGACCAGGAGGCTGGAGAAGAATCGTAAGAGACTTCGCCAGAATGGTTTGTTTCAACGAGATGCTGGACGGTTTTACAGAGAGCTGGATAAGCAGACTATCCGGGTCACTTCCCCGCCATCCGAGTCTGAGATCAAACAGTATTGGGGTGGTATCCTAGAAACTGAGGTAAGGTGCCGTTCAGCATAAATGTCCCCAATTGTAGCGCGCGTTAACTTCGCATTCCTAAGTCTTACACGCACAATTTGCATACTCACGTGATCGGCATCACAAGATCTACCTATTCATCCTGGTGTGGCACACGTGACTAGCTCAGGAAGAGAAACAGAATCTTCGCAAGCTGATTGGCTAAGCAGAGAGGGCGTATTCTAAAACTCCAACGTGATTGGTTGTTGTCGTAGCTCTGCCTACCTATTGGCATGGTTACAAGTAACTCTGTTATCTTCGGTATGGCGTCTATGCGTTGGAGGAAACGTTCTTTGCAGGCAGAGAAAGCGGCGAACGCAAGAAGACACAAATTGAATGTAGATATGTCACCAGAAGAAGGCGGCCCCGAAGAGGTGCTAAGATCTACGCACAAACACGACGACGGCAGCGCTTCCTCGTCTAGAGAACAGCCAGAAGGTTCGGTCAGCTTTACGGAAGAAGACAGCTGGCAAAGAATCAGTGAGTGGATGAGAGAATTGGAAGCTGACGATCTCAAGATGGTGTCGCTACTTCTCTTTCAGTTCCATCGTAGGGAGACGTCAGCAAACGTAAAACAGTCCGCAGAAGCTGTTGCCAGAGTGGTGTCACGAGATGAGAAGACGATTCGACGTTGGCGGATGGATTTTGTGGAAAATGCAGGCGAGTTTTCAGAAGATGGACGAGGTAGACATTCAAGGATTAGTGTAACGTATGACGAGGAGTGCAAGAGGAAGGCTATGAAGTGGGCTAGAGAGCATTCGTGTGTTAGAGGGCAACCAAACATGACATTGAGTGATTTTTGTCACTATGTCAACTCTAATCTTCTTCTCAACTCTTCTCTGCCAGCTGGGTTTCCACGGAAAATTAGTTTGTCTACTACAAGGAGGTTTTTGATGGAATTAGGTTTTAGCAGGGTTGATTCGAGTAGGAAGGGGCTCTATATAGATGGCCATGAAAGGGAAGATGTAGTTAATGAGCGAAACTTATTTTTGCAGTCATTGCATGACTTGGAGTCTACTCATCGTCCTCCTCCCCTACCAAATGATGTTCAAGCTGGTGTTGAACAACCAGTTGCAACTGGCAACTCATCGGCCACCAAAATATTAGTTACCATTTTTCACGATGAGTCCAGCTTTCAGTCGAATGAGGATCAGAGATTTGTGTGGAGCCAACCCGATCAGGTTGCTATCAAACCAAAATCTAGAGGGTCAGGGAGGATGGTGAGTGATTTCATAGAGGAGTATTCTGGGTATCTTAGGCTCTCTCCAGAAGATTTTGAATTAGCTAAGGTGGCCTGTCCAACAATTAGGCAAGAAGCTAGGGAAATAATTGAATATGGGGAAAACAGAGATGGATACTGGACCCATGATAAATTTATTGGTCAGGTCAAACAGGCAGCAATGATAGCAGAGTTCAAATATCCTAAAGATATGTACACCATTCTGTGGATTTTTGATCAGAGTTCAAACCACAAGGCAAAGGCAAAGGATGCTTTAATTGCGAGTCGGATGAATGTTGGGCCCGGTGGAGCACAGCCAAAAATGAGAGATACTTTGTACAATGGAAGACTTCAAAAGCTTGTTGATGATGCTGGGGAACCAAAAGGACTTCGTCAGGTGTTAGTTGAGAGAGGAGTTGATGTACAAAATCTGAAACGAGAAGATATGGTTTTTGTCTTGTCAAAACATGAAGATTTTTTAAATGAGAAGTCAGTTGTCGAGTCTTATCTCATGTCATTAGGTCATCACTGTCTATTTTTACCGAAATATCATTGTGAGTTAAATCCCATTGAGAGAGTCTGGGGGCATGCAAAGAAATATAAAAGGGCTTACTGCAATTACTCTATTACCGGTTTGCGAAATTCTATGATTCCTGCTTTGGAAACTGTTGATGTTGAACTTATCAGAAGATTTTTTAGAAAGGCTAGGGACTATTTACAAGCTTACAGGGATGGACAAGTGACTGGACATAATGTGGAAGAGGCCGTAAAAGTGTACAAGTCCCACAGAAGAGTATTGCAGAACAAGTAGTTACATAAATATTTAGTGCATGAATGGAGTTTGTAGCTTTTCTGTGGTTTTGCTGATTGTGAATGGTGTCGTGTGAGTTTTCATGCAGGTTTGAATTTTTGTGCAGGTTTGACTCTTTCTATCTAAGCAATGGAAAGGAAAATAGAAATTTTGGTTTACAGAATTGAAGTTTTCGATCTGGAAATTCCCCTAGCAGTGCATGTTAGTCTGACCGTTAGACTATATGTGAATTATAGGGCGAGGACCACGCCCATTGTAGACCCTTTTTGCTTTGTTCGTGAGAGAACGAAAGCGAAATCGGAGAAACGGGTTTACAACTTTTTAAATCATCCTACTAGCTGTGTCCTGTCAAAATGTTGAGACGTTTGTGCAACGAACTGTGAAGTAATAGGGAAAAACCTCAGACCTCGCATTCTAGACTTGCGGCAAGAATTAATGTTGAATAGAAAAGACTTTACGTTAGATTTTGCTTGGCTCAATAGACTAGCGATTGGCGAAGTCATGGACCAAATTTGAGACGATTAGGTTGTGTCAATTTCAAATTACCCGCGTTTGTCTGTGGTAGCGTGCGCGGGGGCATTTATGCTGAACGGCACCTTACATCACAATGAGTCTGCCTTCTGGCTGAGACGTCAAACCGATGACGAGACGCACCGGAAAGATGAGCAGCAGTGGTTACCTATCTCAGACAATGAGGTCACATCGTGTCTCAAAAGGATGGGGAACTGCAAGTCTCCTGGTCCAGACAAGGTTTATGGTTTCTGGGTCAAGCGTATCACGTGTCTTCACACTGATCTGACTTGTAACTACAACCTGCTGGTTCAGAATCCAGACTCTGTACCCGACTGGTTGTCTCAAGGAATAACTACTCTGATTCCTAAGAATGACAAGACTGACCAGGCCAAAAATTACCGGCCTATCACGTGTCTGTCTGTCTTCTATAAGACCCTCACCTCAGTCATCAGGCAGAGGATTGAAGGGCATTTGGATCAGAGAAACCTCATGGCTCCGGAGCAGAAGGGTTGTCGACAGGGATCTTTTGGTGCAAAGGATCAGCTGTTGATCAAGAAGCTGCTTACCGAAGACTGTAGGACCAGGCACAAGAGCTTGAGCATGGCTTGGGTGGACTACCAGAAAGCCTATGACAGCGTGCCACACAGTTGGTTGCTCCAATGCCTTCAGCTGCATAAGATCAGTCCAGTCTTGTGCAGGTTCCTGTCACGTGTGATGAAGAGTTGGAGGACATCGATGGTGCTTTCTTGCGGGAATAGTACTATCAAGACAAGGCTTATGCAGATCAGGAGGGGTATTTTCCAAGGTGACTCACTTTCTCCACTTCTCTTCTGTATGGCTCTCAATCCTCTGAGCAAGGAGCTGAACAGAACCGGTTACGGCTACCGGATGACCACTGGGCATGGTGAGACTGCCAAACGTCAGCTTATCAGTCATCTACTTTACATGGATGATCTGAAGCTGTATGGCAGAAACTCTGATCAGTTGGATGGGTTGTTGCACACGGTTCGTACCTTGTCTGATGACATCCAGATGAAGTTTGGTCAGGACAAATGTGCTGTTGCACACTTTGTCAACGGCAGGCTATCTGGACACAACTCTGGAGTGACGGTAGGAAAAACGAACACCATCAAGTGTCTGGAACCGGGTCAAGTCTACAAGTACTTGGGTGTAGATGAGAGTAACGGTATTCAGCACAGCATGATGCGGGAGAGACTCCGTCGTGAGTACTTCCGCAGAGTGAAGGTGGTTCTCCGGACTGAGTTGTATGGTCGGAACAAGATTCTAGCCATCAATGGGCTTGCACTACCGGTTCTCACTTACGGTTTTGGCGTCATTCATTGGGGGTGCACGGACCTGCAGCAGCTCGATCGACGGACCAGAAAGCTCCTCTCTATGCACGGTGTCCACCATCCTGCTGCAGACGTTGACCAACTGTACGCTCCTTGCAGTGATGAGGGTAGGGGGTTACAACAGATTGAGTCGACATATCAATCTTGTATTGTGAGGCTGAACTGTTACCTTGCTGACAGTTCTGATCCTTTCATGCAGATGATACGGGAGTGTGACTCTGGAAAATCTTCACACTCGATCAAGCACATGGCTTGTCGGTTTACTGCACAGCTGCGAAGGAGTCTTGCTTCAGACGACAAGTCGCAGAGCTTACACAGGAATGCATCCATCTCGGTTGAAGGTGGCTTTGAGCAAGCACCTGAAACAGATGCGAGACATTACCGCACGTGTTGCAGTTCTCTTCGTGTGCGGTCCTGAAGCGGGAAGCCTATGCACGGGCAGTATCGTCGTCTCACTGAGCAACCGCCTGTGGACATGAAAGAGACCTACGGATGGCTAAAGGCAGCGAATCTTCCTGCTGCAACTGAGGGACTGGTTGTTGCTGCTCAAGACCAAGCTCTTCGGACTCGGTACTATGAGCGCAAGATTCTACATCGTGATGTCAGTCCTACTTGCCGCATGTGCAGTGTAGGCCTGGAAACAGTCGACCACATTGTGGCAGGCTGTAGTGCTTTGGCACCGACGGACTACACTGATCAACACAATCAGGTGGCATCCATCATTCACTGGGATGTTTGTCGCCATTTTGGGGTTCCAGTGGAGAGCAGATGGTACCGGCATCATCCTGATAGGCTTGTGGAGACGGATGACATTACTATGATGTGGGATACCACCATCCCCACTGCCAGGAGGCTCAAAGCCAATCGTCCAGACATCTGTCTCAGAAATAGGAAGACAAACACTTGTCTTCTTACTGATATCAGCTGTGCTGCTGATGGCAACATTGGCAAGAAACATGCTGAGAAGTTAGCGAAGTACAGCGACTTGAGGGTGGAGATAAGCTGCATGTGGCATTGTCGAACACTGGTGGTTCCGGTGGTCTTGGGAGCTTTGGGCACAGTGCATGCAGGTATTGCACGGTGGCTGGACATTATTCCAGGTCATCATAACCTGCAGCACTTACAGAAAACAGTGCTTCTGGGATCTACTCGGATCCTTCGTAAAGTCATGTCTTCTTTCTAGACAGCCGTGATGGTCTAAGTACTTCTGAAGCAGGGTTTGCTTCCGGTACTTGTAATAGACTTTACAAACCAGACTGATCTGGTTGAGCACGACACATACATTAATAAATAATAAATAATATAAATAAATAATAAAAAAAAAATACATCAATAAATAATAAACAATAATAAATAAATAATAAATAATAAATTATTAATAAATAAATAAATAATAAATGATAAATAAATAAATAATAAATAAATAATCAATCAATAATTAATTAATTAATAATAATTAAATAATAATAAATTATAATAAACAAATTAATAAATAACAAATAAATAAATAAAAAATAAACAATAAATAATAATAAATAAATTAATAAATAACAAATTAATAAAAACAATAAACAATAATAAGTATAGGTTATAGACCGCTGGCGAGTGTATAAACGAAACACCCCGCTCTGCCCATGAGTTGGCACGAGGGCGAAGCCCGAGTGCTAACGAGATGGGCGCAGCGGGGTGTATTCATTTATACACTTGCCAGAAGGTCTATAACCAGCTTGTAGCACCCAGCTGAGGCGTTGATATCCTTGCACAAACAATATACATCTTGATAAACCAGTAGCCCCAGGCAGTTATACGGCCCGATTTATTGACCGGTCAATATGTAGCGGAAGTGGAATATGTCACTTATTGTAAGCGAATACTGGACACTGATTGGCGCAGACGAAGCTAGGGTGCTACAAATACTAAATATTAAATAACAATTAAATAATAATAAATCACACTCCAACTTACCATGACAGCCAGTTTCGTCACTGCCGTCCTTGCAGTCCATCGTTCCATCACATTTTAGATTCTTCAGAAAGCACGAACTCTCATCCGCACACATGAAGAAGAGAGAGCCACAAGACAAATTGGTAGGTGCAGCAACTGTTGGTCCACGCTGAAGGCATTGCTCAGAAAATGAGAGATCATCGACTGCAATGTTGTCATTGTGATCAGCTCCGCTTGTTCCTCGGATGATCAGCTGATAGTTTGATTGTGTACCAATGGGAATCTCTTGACGTGTCCAACCGTCTTCTACTCTACCAGACGTGGTCCATAGTTGAGTCGTCGACGACCCGTGACGGAGGCTAACCTGTAAAATGACAGAACTCAGATTGATCGCAAATATTTGTATGAAGCAAAATATAAAGACAGATAAAAATGTTAAATGTATGAACAGGTGTGTGTGTGTGTGTGTGTGTGTGTGTGTGTGTGCGTGTGTGTGTGTATGCGTGTGCACTATGTATGTTACACAAGATTCTAATGTTGGGTCCCCTCAAACCTTGAAGCCTTCCTATGCCTATGATATTATATATACAATGGCTTTGGGGTAAGATTTAAAAAAACAAAAAATTACATAATTAAAAAGGGTCAAAAATTATAAATTTAAAAAATAAAATATTGCAAAATAAAAAATTACAAAAATAAAAAATTTAAAAATTAAAAACAAAAATTACAAAAATTAAAACACAATAAAAAAATTTAGAAAATTACTAAATTAAAAAAAAGTTAAAAAATTAAAATAATTCATTGATAGCTCAAGCACACACATATTATACATATACAAACTGTTAGGCTCAGTGACAACACAATTTCCACAGTAACATAGAAGTAAAAAGCAGTAGATATGTCACTTATGACTGGCTGGCTACTGACCGTCAGAGGTCCAATGTTTGTTCCTTCCATGTGATAATAGAATCGGAAGCTACAACCTAGTTGTCCTGGTGTCTTGATCAATGAGCTCACTAGCTCTGCAGTGTCTCCAATATTACGTGCTTGAGAAGATTGTATATACATGTAATGACCTGTAATACACACACAACAATGTAATCACATAGTGTGACACAACATTAGTCAAGACGATCGTGTATGCGGATGTGTGCGTGTGTGTGTGTGTGTGTGTGTGTGTGTGTGTGTGTGTGTGTGTGTGTGTGTGTGTGTGAATTATGGTACCTGAGATGTTGCGGTAAGTGTGGTCATAGTGTGGTCCAGCTACAAATGTTGAAGTGCCACTAGACATTGGCATCCAATCAAATTGATCTTCACTTGCGTCGTTTTTCCAAGAACAGACTGACTCAAAGTTACAATTGGCATCAAAAAACGCTGTAAACAGACATCACAAGTTGAACCATAATATATATACACTGTAAATATATTATATTATATAATATAAATAATTAATATATATTATATAATATATTATTATTATTTATAATTACTGACAAAAAAACCAAAGCACATGCTACACCATAGAGCCAATCCAGAAGACAGACACATAAACAGACAGAAAGATGAAACGGCATGCTGGCAAGCTCATGGGCAAGCAGGCTGCTCAATACTGTCGACTTACGGCAATGCGATTCATCCGATTTGTCTCCACA
Organism: Corticium candelabrum; assembly: GCF_963422355.1. NCBI lineage: Eukaryota > Metazoa > Porifera > Homoscleromorpha > Homosclerophorida > Plakinidae > Corticium > Corticium candelabrum. The sequence goes on from NC_085103.1 coordinate 6,046,669, forward strand.
GTCGTCAGTATAATCACATTGCTGCGTCCTGCTAACACACTTTTGATTTGTACAGATGAATTCGTCCGACAGACACGGCCGAGGAGGCTCTATAAAAAGACTCTCATATAATATTTATTAATATTAATTAAACAATACTTTAAATTAATAAATAAAATATGTGTGTGTGTGTGTGCATGTGCGTGTGTGTGTGTGCATACGTGCGTGTGTGTGTGTGTGTGTGTGTGTGCACGTGCGCGTGCATGTGTGAGTGGTGTGTGTGTGTGTGTGTGTGTGTGTGTGTGTGTGTGTGTGTGTGTGTGTGTGTGTGTGTGTGTGTGTGTGTGTGTGTGTGTGTGTGTGTATCGATAATATATGAAACTACTACAGCCAACTCTCAATACCTGGAGCGCAATTCAATAGCAGGATATCATCCAGTGCGATGTCACCTTGATAATTCTGACCTCTTGTTGCAACAAACTGCACAAACACGTTGCTCTGCAATCCGATCCCAACCCGTCCATACATCCACTGACTTCCATGACCGCCGTTTCGAATCCATTGCGTCGCAGTTGAGCCATCCGACTTCTTTATTCTGACCTCCAAAGAACCAATATTGCTACCATACATGTAATAGTAGAACGTCAAACTACAGCCAGATCCTGTTGCGGACAGTTTTGTGCTCTGTAAGGTAGCGAGGTGCCCAGATTCACTAGACGCTCCCTGTGCACACATGTAATGTCCTTTCGCTGTGCTGAGAGTGTGGTCCACACTTGGTCCAGTTTCTTTGGAGGATGTTGGGCCACTCTGACGAACCCAATCAAACTTGTTATTGTCGGTGCTTATCCAGTTGCATGTGCCAAGAGATTCAAAATGACAGTGAGAAGCTAGAGAGCACACAACGAGTTAAACAGAAGTTATGAATATGCATAAGCTCAATAACTAGATATTCTATGTGTACAGGGGCATAGCAAAGGGTCAAGCCGGTCTTTGGAAAAACAGACTATCGTGAGCAGGAGATTAGCATAACTTCCTCAGGTAAATATATGATTAAATATATTATTTATTATTTATTTGGAGTATCTATAGTATGCGGCAAGCTTAGCTACTGCATCCCTCCAATACAATAATTTAGTCTACTGTGAGATGCATCCCTCCAATACAATAATCTAGTGTATTGTGAGATGCATCCCTCCAATACAATAATCTAGTGTATTGTGAGATGCATCCCTCCAATACACTAGAATCTTTTAAAATATGGTTAGCCAGAAACAATCTCTAGTTCTGTTTATCGTAGTTTAGTTATTTTAGTTGTACATTACTTGTTAGAGCTTTGACTATTACTTTTTTTGGCGCTGCATTATTGTTAAGTGCGATGGTCAGGTAGTAGTGAGTTGCTCCTCATTTATCAAATAAATGAGTTCAAACGTGTATTGTGAGATGCATTCCTCCAGTACAATA
>NC_085103.1:6053108-6055608 GCF_963422355.1 Corticium candelabrum
GAGTCAACGTTGTCAATCCACTTACCAGTTACTGAATCTGTCGTGTGATCAAATCCGGGTCCAGTCCCAGTACTGAAAGTCTGTCCCTGACCCGACACCCAGTTGAAGTCATCAGAAGGTGAGTTTGTGAAGTCACAGAGACTGCTGTCAAACGTGCATTGATATGAATTATAATTGGCTGCAAGACATAAAGGGTGATAGCTGAGACTGAGCAATGAACGTGTTTGTTTTACCGCATAAAGCTGGTGTCTCATCAGATTTATCGTTGCAGTCATTCTCGTGATCACATTTGACAAAGTTGTTGACACAAAGACCGGACTTACAAGAGAACTCATCGGGACTGCATGTTCCTGGCTTCCACTCTGCACCGATGGCAAAGTAAGAGTACATGTACATAGACAAACTCCACACAAACACCTACACCCCACCTATCCACCCACCCACCCTGTCACACCCACAGACAGACACAGAGACATAGAGAGACACAGACAGACAGACAGACAGACAGACAGAGAGACAGAGAGACAGAGAGACACAGACAGACAGACAGACATGCAGACATAGAGACACAGACAGACAGACAGACAGACAGACAGACAGACAGATAGACAGACAAACAATAACAAATCACTCCAAATCCATTAGCAGTCTTACTTGGATCACAGTGATGAAATGAAATGTCATCCAGTGCCATGTCACCTTGATATCCATTGGCATGTGTTGCATTAAAGTGAATCACAAAATTCTTACTCTGTTTAAGAGGAACCGTTGCCACATGCCAACCATTTCCCTGATCACCCGACAGTGACCAGACTTTCTTTAGCTTGCCAGACACTTGCTGTAACACGTTCAGAGTCCCAATGTGATTTCCATAGAAATGATAAGCAAAGTTCATGATGCAGTATTGTCCAGACGATTGAAACCGAGAACTAGAAAGGATAGCATTGCTGCCAGCCGGTAAACCTGACGCTTCAATATAAATGTAATATCCTGTAGAGATGACAAACAATGGTTCACTGACAAATGAACAGATACCGTACTACAACACATAAAACAAAAATTGTATGATGAGAACACACACAAAAAGAAGTTGAGAAGTAGACTAAAACTGTATGCACCTATATGTGAAATCAAGCTTTTCAGGTAGAGGACAAGTTGATAGAGACACAAGCACATGCGCATCTAAGTGAACAACTGAAATTTGTCCGATTGAGTGTTGTATTGACTAGAATTACGTTCAGACTATGTAGACTACTCTAAGTAGCTTTTTGTCTAATATATTTTAATATGTAATGTGATATGGTGTTGTACGGTGACCATGAATATTAGACAATAGCTTCTCAACCCGGCATTGCCCGGGTAACATTAGACTCGATACACCGTTATGGAGATATTCGCGTGCGAGCGGAGTACGTTCCGTCGGCTAAAAATCATGTCGTCACACACACACACACACACACACACACACACACACACACACACACACACACACACACACACACAAAGCTCTCCTTTATATATAGATATCGCAAGAGATGTATATATACAGGTATATATAAAGGAAAGTGGTCCATGAGTGCAGCCATTTTGAATCTTTGTTCCCTCTGTGCTTGCAAACCGCTGCTCCTTTCCGCTCCTCCTCTAGCAAGCGACCTTCTCTACTTTCGAAGAGCGACTGGTGTCCTTCGTGGTGGACGGTGCCGTGTGCTTCGCTTTGTGCTGGCATCTGTCGGTAGATCGTGACATCACCAAATAGTTTGTTCCTTATGCGCTCGCAAACTGCTGCACTTCTGCGTTCCTCTTTTGGCACACGGTCTTTTCTCACTGTGGAATAGCAACTGCTGCCGTTTGGGGTGCTCTGTGCCCTGTAGTTATGCGCTGTTGGCATTCTCTATACTTCGTGATGTCATTGTAAGGCCGTTCACTGTGGCGTGACTTCGCACACGCCAATTCGATCGAGGTGGACAGTGAAAGTGTCATCGTTGTCTTCCAAAGCCGTCTTGAGATCTTGGAACAACTGATTTCTTGCCGATTGAAACCACCTCCACTCGTGCATGAATTTCTCTACAACGGCACATTGGATCTCCACAAAATTAAAAATGCCCATTCCTGACCTCGGACAATACGTAATGAGCGCGTCGTTCGGAACCGTTCTCTAACCCTAACCGTTCTCTAACCCTAACCATTCTCTAAAGCTGATGTAATCAGAGTGTATTTAACAAATAACATAGACGTTTCGTGTTGTTGACCACAATCAATGATACCACACCCTCACAAGCATCTTGCTATAACATCTCCGTCTATAGATTTCCAACACTCATCTACACACCTGCTACTTGGAGATACCTGGCCAATACACCTCATAAACACGTCCACGTGCTAGTACCCAAGATATAAAAGCACTGGTTCATAACACTCGTGTATAGATGCACAGACGAGAGAACACAACAAACAACACAGACACAAAGAACCGAGAAATGAATATTGCTACAGCTAGGAG
>NC_085103.1:6060608-6108108 GCF_963422355.1 Corticium candelabrum
GACAAACAAACAGATAGACAAATAGACAGATAGACTGACAGATAGACAAACAAACAAAACAAACAAACAGATAGACAAACAACAGACAGACAAACAAACAGATAAACAAACAGACAGATAGACAAACAAGCAAACAGATAGACAGACAAATAAACAAGCAAACAGATAGACAAACAAACAGATAGACAAACAAACAGACAAACAACACAGAGACAAACAGACAGATAGAAAAACACAGATAAACAAACAAACAAACAGATGGACAAACAAATAAAACAAACAGACAGACAAACAACAAGCAAACATCACATGCTACACAACAGTGTACTAACCCAGTGAGAACATGGATTACATTCCGTTGTTAGGTGAGTTTAAACGAGCCGGGAAGACGATAAACCCGATATCATCCCGTGTACAGGACGACCGACTATATGAGTCATTAGCCCGTCGTCCTGTACGACCAACAATCACTAACTACTATATGATCAAGTGCCAGAGTAAAACGAAACACTAAAGTGCTACACCCTCGGCTGCTAGCTTAGGTTACAAGGATCACTATGGTAAGTCATGAGATACAAGTCACATGGACAGACACCACATGCCAAGACATGTCCACAAAGCAGGCTGAGAAAGGACAGACAGTCTTGTTGCCAAATAGCTTCATTTGCATCCAAATCTATGAGAAACCCAGTAGAGTACACTGTACGCAAACTGCTACAAAGAACAGAAAGTAGACTAACAGGTGCAGGTGCAGGTGCACATAACTGATATTGTAACAGTGTGCTTATACAAAGTACAGCTGCCCCACTAACACGAATCAAAAAGGGATGTAAGTCAGTTACAGAGTGAAATATAAAGGTTGGTCGTCGGTCATTGACCGACCAACTGGTGTTCATGACCGATCACAATTTTACTTTGATTGGACATACCTACATGACTGGTAAAGGTGTAATAGTTATCGCATGGATGGTAGGGAATCAATGAGCAACACAAACGTCTAAACAACTGACAGAAGCAGCAAGCATAGATCTAGAGTTGATGATCTCCATATGTGTGAGTGCAATGACAATACTGTAATACTGTTAACAATTTATATTTTGGTAGCAAATAAATACAGCGTTCTAGCCAGATTTTTTAGCCAACTGTCAATATGACGTTATCAAAAAATATAATGACGTCAATTAATGACATCATCCTATCACTTTATTAGAGTCAGAATGGCATGTATATAGTGACTGCATGGTTGGTAGACTATTCAATATAATTGCCACTCAAATATTGTTGAATAAACCTCATTGAACTTCATAAACATAACACAGACAGACAGACAGGTAAGACAGTAGATTATTACAATAACAAATTGAGTTAATTAATTAAAACTGGAATTGTGAGCTGACCTAAAAGAGTACGGGTCTACAAAACATGAGATTAAAGACACACAGTAATTAGTAGAAACCACAGTCTCATTAGCAGCTCTTGTGTGAAAGGTCAACAGGAATTCACCTCCAACGCCAACAAGGAGACCATGCAATCCCTAAGATTACCAGATGTCTGACATAAGAATACGTATTGTTCTGTAGCAACTTTGGGACCATCAAAACCACTACTGTCTTTAGATCCGTGATGGATCTTGTAGAAAAACATCCCACACTATGTTTGCTAAGGCTTTCCAATTCTGTCCAACCGTCAATAAATGCTGTTTTCCACGCTCCAAACGTCCCTTCCCTCTCCCAACCGTCATTTTGACTCACAGCACTGGCGAGAACACTGAAATAGAGCCGTGAATACAAAGCAACAAACAAGGAAATTGAACTAAATGTTGACGTCAATAATTACAACAAATAACAAGAATTATGAAATCAAATAAGAACAAATGCCTACAACTTAAAATGTCAGGTTAAGAGTACGATGTCCGTCCAAAAATTTTGCTTAAAGATTCCACTCTAAGTTATCACATGTCACTCGGGCATATCAAATATATCAGAGTCTCCACCCTTGGGTCTACTCCTACATTCTCAAACTATGCTGCTTGACTTTTACTGACTGACAACTTGCTAGCTCAATGACTGATTGAGTACGTGGAGTGTCTGTTAGTATTACACGGTTGTATGTATGTACTAAACATCAACACAAGATCATTACCTGACAAACTGAATAACGACTGGTATCCAGAAGATGTGATCATGGTCACCTCCAGAGAACCTATATCACTCCCATACATGTTATACGCAAACGTCAGATAACAGTATTGATATGCACTATAGTATGGACTATCCAGGTACGCCAGAGATCCAGTGGAAACGTAGGACGCCTCAAAGTAGACATAATAACCCGCATATGTGCCAGTTGTGTGGTCAGCTGACGGCCCAGTGTTGGAAGACGGAGTGTACCCATTGTTTCTTCTCCAGTCTGTGTTGTCTGCTAGGCTGTTCTGCCAGCTACACATATCAATCTCGAAATCACATTTGTTTGGGCAGTCTCGTTCGTCACTGCCGTCTCCACAATCGTCTACGTTGTTGCATTTCCATTTTGAAGGGATACAGTATTTGTTGTTGCATGTAAACTGGTTTGATGAGCAAGGACCTGACATTCAGAAAGAAACAGTCATAACAAACTGAACCAAAACTGTTGGAAAGAGATATGTTGACAGGCACACACACACACACACACACACACACACGCGCGCACACACACACACACACACACACACTGCACACACACACACACACACACACACACACTGCACACACACACACACACACACACACACACACACACACACACACACTGCACACACACACACACACACACACACACACACACACACACACACACACACACACACACACACACACACAAACAAACACATGAGCGCGCGTGCACACACACACACACACAGCCGAAGCAAAACACAAGCAAAGACAAGAACAAAGACAGAAATGATAACATGGAAACATGTAAACAACCTTTTCGTTTAAGAGTATATAACTAACCTGGAGAGCATGGCTGAAATCCGATGTCATCAACAGCAACGTGTCCACCATATCCAAAGCCACGTGAACCCTCAAAAATCAATACAAAATTAGTAGCCATGTTCTTGATTTTGTTCCTTGACAACAGCCACGCAGATCCTGCATTACCCTGGTAATAAGCAAGAGTTGACATCGAATCTGTCATTGGCTGGCCATCTTTATCAACAGGCGCTTGGTACAGAGTGAGATTACCCACGCTACTCCTACCAGTCATATGGTAATAGAATGTTACATAACACATTGAGAGACTGTATTTCATGACGGGACTGATAAACCACCCAATGTCAGTCGTAGCGTAATACGACGTCCGAATTATGATAAAGTGACCGGAACTGTTAGACAGTGTGTGATCCAAGTGTGGAGTGTAACTGAACCGATACGAGCTCGCTTGTACAATAGCCCAGTCTAGATCGTTAAAGAAGTCGTTTGTCCATGAACAGAAACCTTGTTGCTCAAAATCACAGACTGGTGGTGTAGTGACCGGAACCACAAGGACTGGCACTTTCGTCCCACAACTAGATGTCATCGAGATGTCATCAAGTGCAATGTCAGACGAGTATGATGAACCTCGTACAGCTTCGAATACGATTCGATATTGAGAATTTGACATAACGTTGGCTGTTCCACGGATCCATTTCGGGCCATGGTCGCCTGTTATATTAACCAGCACTTGTTCGTTCGCGTTCTGAGGCTTGAGCTTCACGAGGAGGCTACCAACCAAGTAACCGTTCATGTTGTAGTAGAATCGAAGTTGGCAATTTCCTGTTGTCTTAGTAAATGGGGAAGAAACAAGACGAGCTACATCGCCGGGAATCCGAGGATACGAACTCTCAATATAAATATATCGACCTACAGAGAAAGAAAGAAACATGTAGCATATGTATGGACATTGACAACTAATATAATTATAATATATATATATATATTATTAGTATATATTATTAATTGTAGTTCAGCTACGAGCCTATAAGAAAAGGGACTTTGTAAAAGACACGAAAATTGGCGAGTAGTGTACTCTAATTAAAACGTTTATAGGGCTGAACCGACTTCCATCTAGAAACTATATGGCCGGCTGACAATGTCTGTCACGCTGCAGGAATGTGCCACGCCTCCTTTGTGTGGTCCAATTAGGGAACAGTATTCAGTATTTCCTCTATGTCGTACGTGGTAACCAAAGACAATGGACGAGCAGCCAATCGTATGCGTGAAACTTTCATGAAAGAGTTTCCTTACTAGAACAGTGCAATACATGTTTGCAATTGCCAGATCTTGTCGAAAATAAACAACAGAACTCACCTGTCTGCAACTGCTTATGCAAAATCGATCGCTTTCTTGGTTTTTATGATATCAATACAGGAATCTAACATTACATAACCATGAGAGATTTCATGTCCCGTATATGATAACTCTACTTCGAATGACTGTACAGACTGTTTTACAATCATGCGAAACAACAGTCACTATGTACGATTTTAGATAAATCTTACAGATAGCATGCACGTCTAGAAATAAAATAGCGTGTATATTGAATTCTTAATTCTTCACGACAACTAATCATATCGTAAGTGGAACTTTGAAGGCTCGTAGCTGTGGAAGCAACGGTGTAAACACAGACTCAATTATTACTAGTTAATTAATTAATTTATCATTGTATGCATTCATAAAGTATATCTCATTCACTCCTTTCTAATTTATTATAAAGTGTATATCTGAACAATTTTCCTATAGAATTTCGTTCAGAGTTATTTGACTCGTTCAATGATATCCCATTCTGAGATCGATTATCCCAAAGTAGAATACATTCTGTTACAGATCACGTTCTTTGCCGGCGCTGATTGCATTATTGCTTGTTAGTTTTATCCCTTGAATTCAATTAACATCAAAAGACCTAGATATATGCAAAAATATCTTGCCTTTTTCGACGTCACTGCACTAGATGACACGTACCGTCTGATGCCAGAAATAGGCAGTTTAATTTTGGTGGAGATCTGATGGGCCGTGCCCAAAGAAATTTGCACGCGAGTGAAGGCAGGTTCAATCTCACAGATCACGGAGTCTAGCGCACGTTGCCAATGATGCTGTATTTGATATGACGTCGTCGAATTGTGACGTAATAGACACAAACGTCGAAACGTAATTGCATGTATGCTGGACCTACATGAACAAAGACCTAGTTCAAGGTGTTGTCATCACTTCGAAGACGTTGCTTGCGTTACGAGCAACAGGTGTATCAAATGAGGCAGGAATTCAATTCCCGACACGACCAAACTCAGTGTAGGCGTTTTTTCGAGACCTGGATATGTGCAAAATATCTTGCTTTCATGGATGTTGCCCGTAATAATCGACACGCTCCGTGTGTACTGTCCGACGTCGGGAACGGACAGTTTAAATTCGGTGGAGATCCGATACACCGTTACGGAGATATTGTGGCACGAGCAGAAGTGGGTTCACTTGGCAGGAAATCGCGTCGTCGTGGGAGAAGTCTGGAAGACGACAACAGCTTTGCTAGGGATTCGGAGTGTGCAAGCCAAATTGAGTGGTGCTGTGACTCGCCGTTATGGAGATGCACGAGTACATCAACACACGCACACACACACACACAGAGACACAGAGACACACACACACACACACACACACACACACACACACACACACACACACACACACACACACACACACACACACAGCTCACCTATACAGGTAAAGGTATAACAAAAAAGCACTAAAGTGCTAAACCCTCGGCTGCTACCTGGTTGTTCACTTGCTCATTACTTCTCCACCAGCTAGACTGTAATTAACGTTTTCTCACTAAATGTTTACTGTAACTTACTTAGCTACGTCACATAATCTGAAGAAAGGAGCAACACGTTTACTCACCGTTCTGGGTACCCGTCGTGTGATCGGAAGACGGCCCAGTTCCAAATGATGTTGTAGGTCCCTTTCCTCCAACCCATTCAAAGTCATCATCTGCAGCATTCGAAAACCCACATATTGATGTATCAAAGTTACAATAAAGAGGAGCAATTTCTAAGACAGAGTCTATCACCCATAGCATAATGACAATAATGATGTACTAGCTTACTGTCACAACCCGCCTCATCCGACATATCACCACAATCGTCCGTAAAATCACACGTTGCTGACTTAGAAACACACCACTTGTTAGTGCAGCGTTTTTGAGAGCTGGTGCATGTAGGTTCCTTTAATGCTGCAATCAGAAAGTCACAATCAGTGCACCCAATACACATACCGTATTTCTTTGATTAAATGCAGCCCTTGAATAAACGCCCCGTTTAAATGCCACAGCTGAGAGTACAGATAAATATAAATGCCACTCTTGAATAAACGCCACATTTCAATGAATTGCATTGAACTGGCTAAATCTATTGCTCAAAGTTTGAAGGAAAAATCGTAAGACTTCCTTGGAGGCATGCGTGAGGTAATCGTTTCTTTAGACTACCCAGATACTGTTTCACCACAGCCGTCTCAAAGTGTGTGTGAAATGCGTACACCAGTATGTAAGTGTGTTCTAATGGTGCCTACAGCGTGTACACGCACACACTCGTAAAACACAGACAGAGAGCTTAACAAATAAACGCCGCCCTCAAATAAACGTCACACTCAAGTAAACGCCACACTCAAACACTCAAATAAACGCCACCCTCAAATAACCGCCACACTTAAATAAACGCCACACTCAAATAAACGCCACACTCTAATAAATGCTACTCTCAAATAAACGCCACCCTTGTTTCGTACGCCTCAGTTAAAACGCTAGCTAACGATAAGCACCATATCGTTTAATCAAAGAAATAAGGTAGTCTAATGTATTGAGACATCCCAACACAACTAGAATACAATAGCTTCCATTACCTGGATTACAAGACACAAAGCCAATGTCGTCGATGGCAATATCCGATCCGTATCCTCCTCCAGAAGTCACATTGAAAAGAATCTGGAACTGTTGGTTGGCCACACCGAGTCGAACGACCGCAGAGTACCAAGCATCCTGCTGATTTCCTGACAGCTGCCACAGTTGCTTCGTAGTGCCATCATTGAACTTGATGAGTACAGTCAGAGACCCAATCTGATACCCATACATATGATAGGAAAACTTAAACTGACACTGAAAACCACACTTAGTATATCGTTGGCTCATGAGAGCAGCCCATGAGCCGGAAGTCAAATCAGAGCCGTCGACATACAGGTAGTGTCCAGCTGCTGTGCCGAGAGTGTGGTCTGTTGATGGGCCGGTGAAGTAGTTGGGTGTGCTTCCTGTACGTGGGATCCAGTCGACTTCGTCTTTTGGGGTGTTCATCCAATCGCAGAGTGAATTCTCGAAGTCACAGTTGCCATCGAGAGGAAATGTAGCTGGTGCAGGTTGAGTTGGTGGGGCAACAGTGGGAGCTATGGTATGATAGAAGAACGTGTTAGAAAGAAATGATGGTGTAATATAATACAATCATCAAGAGGTTTTTCAGGCAAAATGAGCTAATGGGCAGACTGATGGCAAGTAGGTAAGAAATAACTTTGTAATATAAACGATGGGTATACAAACAAACGCATGCTGTAAGCAAAGGTAATCGAGGAGCAGAAAGACAGACAAACACACATACAGACGGCAAGTCACACACACACACACACACACACACACACATGCACGCACGTACACACACACACACACATGCACGCACGTACACACACACACACACAGGCACACACACACACACACACATGCACGCACGTACACACACACACACACACACACACACACACACACATGCACGCACGTACACACACACACACACACACACACACACACACATGCATGCATGCACGTGCACGCACACAGAGACACACAGACACAGACACAGACAGACAGACAGACAGACAGACAGACAGACACACACACACACACACACACACACACACACACACACAGGCAAACAAGTACCAAATAAGTGCTCTACTAATCTCCAAAACAATGTGACAAATAAAGAAATAAACACAGACAACACCAAAATCAACATCTCACTTCCAACACAGTTGACAAGCTCAATATCATCAAGAGCAATATCGCCCAGGCTCCCTCCTCCGTGAGTCGCAATAAACTGTATCTTAAATCCTTGATTAACTGATCCTAAATGAAGACTCGACGTCTTCCACTGCCTTCCCTTGTCTCCAGACTGACTCCACAGATTCATCCTGGTGTTGCTAGTTGTAACGACGTCGACGTCTAGTACTCCCACGTCAGCTCCATACATAAAGTAGGCAAACGTGAGAATACAAGTGTGTCCAAAGTGGTCGTACTGCTTGCTCTCTAGGATCGCTTTGCTGCCTTTCTTGAGGCCGCTAGTTTCGACGTAAACGTAGTAGCCTGAATATGAGTATGACGTGTGGTCATAGGTAGGGCCAGTGAAGTCCGTTAGAGTGGAACCCGATGCACGCTGCCAGTCTGTATCATCTGATTGAATGTTTTTCCACTGGCACATGCCTTTATCAAAGTCACAGTGGTCAGCTGAAACGAGGAAAACGTCTTGAACTGACGGCAAATATACACTTATGTGTTTTTCAGAAGCACTAGTTAGTAGAATGGTCTGTTTGTTTGATATAACCTCACAAGTTTGTCCGTTTGTGTGGCCAGTAAATTACAAAGCTAAACTTAATTAACTGTTTCTCCATCCGTCTGTCTGTCTACTGTATCTGCGTGTCTGTCCATCTGTCTGTCTGTCCATCTTTCTGTCTGTCCACCTGTCTCTCTGTCTTCTGTCTGTCCATTTTTCTGCATATCTCTCTATCTGTTTGTTCATCTGTGTCTGTCTGTCTCTCACTCTGTCTGTCTGTCTGCCCGCCCATATTTTCCTGTTCAGCAGCATGGGTTGTACACTAAACAACAGCACAATACAATACTTACGACATCCATCTTCATCTGACCCATCAGAACAATCAAATACTCCGTTACACTTCCAATTATCTCTATAGCAATAGCCATCTCCACACTGTGACTGACCAGTGGAACAACGTGCTATACAAAAGACACATAAATATCTGCTACTAAACTAAGCAGGTTGGTAAGCCAGCAGGAAACAGACAGAACACAAACAAACGATTTGTACTTCTTACTTGGTGCACTGCATGGCTCAAATGAGATATCATCAATAGACAAATCCACAGAGGAAAAGTAAAAATATCCTGGACCATGTTCAGCTTCAAAAATAATTTGAAAGGTCGACGTCCTTGGAAGTTTGACTCTCTGTCTATGCCATTCATTCCCCTGATCGCCACCCATCTCCCACAATACATTCTCTGCAGCGTTGGCACTCGCTTTTGTATACACAGTCAAGTTGGCAATGCTGCCATACCGCGAACTGACACGATAGAAGAACACCATGTAGCAGTTTGCTGGATCCTGCTTCATAGTTGGACTGACAAGACGTGAGATGGTGCCTTGTTGGCCGGAGTTGTAGACTGTATCTACGCTAAGATACGAGCCGTTTGAGTTTCCAATTGTGTGGTCGTAGTATGATGAGCCAAAGTAGGGATAGAAGTAAGGGTTGTAGCCCTGGTTGCGAATCCAGTCGAGGTCGTTAAGATAAGCATTTTTCCAGTTGCAAAATCCGATTTCAAAGTCACAGTTGGCTGTTGTAACAGCTGACAAAAACGATGAATAAGAAATGTATACAAACAAATAGACAGACAAACAAACAAAACAAAAACAAAGACAAACAGAAACTCTGACAACAAACAAACAGACAGAGACAGACAGACAGACAGACAGACAGACTTACAGACAAAACTAAACAAAGCAAATCCAAAAGAGAGACAACAGGCTGACAAACAAGCTCACAGGCAACCACAGAGACAAACAATCAGAAACGCAAGCAAGTGAAAGATAGAAACAAACAGTTGAGATACACACAACTAGCCAAACCAAACGTCTGTAGCTCTACTGCAACTAACACAACACAGCAACAAAACAAATAGAAATGCACAAATGCGCAACATACCTGGTAGAGATGACTGAGGAGCTACAAAGACCCAAACACAAAATTAATGCAAAATCTACACTCACCTCAATAAAGCATTATTATTTAATTAATTAGGTATTGAATATCTTATCATGTAGTAAACATCATATTAAAACCACCAATTGTCAGTCTCATAATAAGCTAGTTGCAACTCAAATACGTTTCTTGCCTGGTTTTGGACAAGATGTGCTGAACGTCAAGTCGTCTATTGCAATATCACCAGCATAGCCATTCCCACGAACTCCCTCAAAGGCAAGCTGAAACATTAAAATAGCAGCATGTAACACAAGCTGAGTCGTGTGAGTACAAAACGTAAGCAGCACATGCACGCATGCACACACACATACAGTCACACACACACACACACACACACACACACACACACACACACACACACACACACACACACACACATAAACACACGCAAGCGCACACACGCATGCACACACACACACACACACACATAAACACACGCACACAAGCACACACACATGCATGCACACACACACACACATGACACACACACACACACACACACACACACACACACACACACACACACACACACACACACATGACACATACACACACACAAACAGGCACACACCTACACACACACACACACACACACACACACACACACACACTCCTTGTCTAGCTGTATATAAAACAATCACCTTAAATTTCTTCCCTCCTGATAAAGGAACGTTCACACTAAATTTCTTCCAGTCTTGTCCCTGTTCTCCACTAATATTCCTGAGTTGAGTCCACGATGTTCCAATAACTTGAGACACAACCAGACTGCCCATATGTTGACCGTACATAAAAGCAAAGAACCTGACAGAACAGCCCACTGCTGCTGAAGGATTAAACAGCGGACTCCACAGAATAGCAGTGTCACCAGGAGCACGAGGGTATGAAGCATCAATGTAGATATAACGACCTGAATAATCAAACAATGTTACTGCTTATTCTCACCGTCCAAACATTCTACAAACCCCCAATCCCATCCCTCAATATCACAAGGTTGTCCACAGTATACAAAAGGCATGACACTACGTCTTGCCTTGGCTTCAGCTTGGTACATGTCCGCCCTGCTTTACTGAGTAGGCAGTGATGAGCTATGAAGACAATGGACTTTGTAGTTCAAAAAATGGGAAAGTTGTTGGAAGCAAACAAGTTACATCTATGGATGTAGTCCCTGAGATGCTTGGGTTTGAAGATAAGACCAATTAATAAGGCAAAGACTTAAAAGTACTCAAAGAGCATCAGTGGTTGTCATGCACCGTCCACTACTGACGTCACTATCTGTTGGTATTCTTACTCTAGCCACAAACATTTAGGCAGACCTAAAGCATGTCTTTGTGCCTGAGGATTCGGTGACCACAGGTTATGAAGCGAAGCATGTCAGTAGACAAACCAGCATCAAAGCTTTTGTGTGAGGAGCATACAGTAACAATAAAAACTTAATGTGGGGCGTGGTCACAGATTTGCCTTGCAAAAATCCTGGGGACAACCCTGAAATCATTACACAACTTTACTGCAAAACTCTTGTACGTCCAAAGATGAACACAGGAATCAAATACATGGTAAAGTAGCATACAAAGAGAAACTAATAAATGGAGTTGTAGCAATAAGCTTGGTGGCTACAAAATACTGATACAGACAACATGTCTAATAGCAACAAAATCTCGTGTTCTAACCAGTTGAGTTTCCTGTCGTGTGATCAGCTCCTGGTCCTGTTTGTGAACTGAATGTTGAGCCTCGAGCCGACATCCAGTTAAAGTCGTCGTTATTCTCATCGTTTGTAAAGCCACACATACTTTGCTCAAAATCACATTGAAATGCCGACTCTGTCAAGTTAATAATTAAGATATAAAATATAATCAAAAACATGACGACACGAGGCATTTGACTGACTGCAAGAAGACTGTGTTTCATCGCTGTTGTCATAGCAATCATTGTGTAAGTCACACAGTGAATCTGTTTTCACACACAGCTTGCTCTGTACACAAGTGAACTCGTTCTTGGTGCATGGTTTTTGTCTAAAATCTAGAGAAAAATCACAAAAATATCATGCACTTTTATACAAACACTCTAATGTGTGTGCGTCTCTCTACTCTCTATCTGTATAAGTGTGTTTGTCTAATGTGTGGGTCCCAATTACCTGCCTATTGTAACTACACGTATACTTGTCAGCCTCCTGTTAATTAAGCCTGGTTTACAATATGATGCTGATGCTGATGTTAATGCTGGTGCTGATGCTGATGTTGATGTTGGTGCTGATGGTGATCATGGTGCTGACGTTGATGCTGATGCTGATGTTGATGTTGGCGCTGATGTTAATGCTGGTGCTGACACTGATGTTGATGTTGGCGCTAATGTTGATGCTGGTGTTGATATTAATGCTGGTGCTGATGTTGATTCTGACGCTAATGTTGGTGCTGATGTTAATGCTGGTGATGTTGATGCTGATGCTAAAATAGAAATGAATCCAAATCCAGCATCAGCATCAGCGTCAACATCACAAGATGCCACCTCCATCAAGGTAGTCTCTTTAAATGAGCGTTGGCACTATATTGTAAATCAGACTTCAGCCTGCTACTCAGTGTTTCCTGCCATTCATGTTGCCCACCCAACTGCCACAACCTCCCTACTCTATTTGCCATCTGTCTCTATGTGCATCGTATCCATCTGCCCCACCAACTCACCTACCCACCCACCCACTTACTACACCATCTGCCCATCTGTTCCCGTACTCTGCACATTGCATGTCAGAGTATCAACTCAACCCACAGCTCATTAATAGTAATAAACAGACTTACTTGGATCACAGTCAAGAAATGAGATATCGTCCAGTGCCATATCACCCTGGAAACCACTATAATGAGTGCCATTAAAATAGATGGTGAAGTCCGTCTGTGGTCCAATAAACACAGAACGCATATGCCAAACGTTTCCTTGATTTCCCGTTGTAGACCACAAATTATGAATTTTTCCATCTCCATTAGTCACAAAGTAGACGTCCATGTCTCCAATGCTGCTGCCATAGAAATGATATGCAAACTGCATGCGACATGCAC
Organism: Corticium candelabrum; assembly: GCF_963422355.1. Taxonomy (NCBI): domain Eukaryota; kingdom Metazoa; phylum Porifera; class Homoscleromorpha; order Homosclerophorida; family Plakinidae; genus Corticium; species Corticium candelabrum. The sequence goes on from NC_085103.1 coordinate 6,073,752, forward strand.
TGCCACTCTTGTGATACTCGGGACTGACAAGAGCGGCATGACTAAAATAGCCTGCAGCTGTGACTTCAAAGTAGATGTACTTACCTGTAAATGGAGCAAACTGTAAGCACAAAAAGGAAAAGAAGGAAGACACAAAAAGTGTAGAGAACAACATTAAATGGTAAGGACTGATAGAGAATTGGTGTAGCAGTCAACAGACACATAAACAAACAGACAGACAAACAGATAAATGCACAGCTGGCAGACAGTAGATTGACCACAAAGAACCAACAAGAAAGCAAACGGACACAACAAATTTATGGTCCAACAAGCAACCAACACACATAAATGCATGAACTCATTTAGCACTCATGCATGTACGTACACACACACACACACACACACACACACACACACACACACACACACACACGATTGGACACTCTCTCTCTCACACACACACACACACACACACACACGAATGGACACTCACACACACACACAAACAAACAAACAAACAAACATGAATGGACAAACACACACACACAAACATGAATGGACACACACACACACACACACACACACACACACACACACACACACACACACACACACACAACACACACATCACACCACACCTACACACATACACGTTGGTATTTAATTAAATGGAAATAACTGACTGACAAAAAGGCAGTCAAGTAACCAAACAAACACACAAACACTTGACAAAGTAAAAACATAAAAATAAAATGCTTAAATCAACTTTGTGTTATCAATTGTTCGCTTCCTTACCACTGCCATTTTGGTATGTGTGATCATCAGTAGGTCCAGTTTGATATGAAGGAGTCCTTCCTTGCCGCATAACCCAATCAACGTCGTTAGAGACATCATTAGACCACACACAGAGATTGGTTTCAAACGAGCATGCCGTGTCTGTAAGTATTAGAATAGTGAGTAAGTACTAAGAGACGTAGAGCATACAGATGTAACTCACTAGGAAATGGTTGAGGCGGGAATGGAGTTGGTGGAGAAAGAGTAGGACCTACAAATGAGCAATAACAACAGGTATAACAATTTCAAGTACAAAACTGTGTTTGTCGTCTGCACAAATTCAATACATTAAACCATCCTATTAAACTTCTGTAATAAGACACTGCATCCCTCAGTAGGTGTTATTACAGTCGTGTGTCACTTATCTGACTCCTTGGGACCTGACCCTGTTGGATAAGTGAATATGTTGGATAACTGAAGCTGTTATGAACTCAACTATTGTTCATATTACACAACATTTTTTCCATATTACGTACACTGAACACACACACACACACACACACACACACACACACACACACACACACACACACACACACACACACAAACTAGACAAACACAAGATGTGAATTTAAACAAACCAAATGTTTATTACCCAAAGCCCGAATTTCCAGGCTGAGGGTATAGTAATCGTTCAATGACTGACCAACTGTATTTTTAATCTAGAGATAAAAATTATACTTTTCAAGATTGATTGTGGATTTATATAATATGCAGGATGAGTTAGTTATCTGTCATATCATATATCTGTCATATCATATATCTGTCATATCATCACCTACCTGGCAACCTTGACCTGTCGGTTAAGTAAACAAGTGACACGCGACTGTAACTGTTATTATTATTGATTAATATTTTATATCCATTATCAACTATTATTAATTATTAATAAATAATTTCTGTATTGGAGGAATCCACCTGTAAATACATTAGCTCATTGTATTAATTAGGATACTGTCTCTGTCCAAATACAAGTGCTAGGGTTGAATTAAATTAAATGATAGAATTCAATAAGCCTTTTTGTGTACTAATAAAGACTTGGGGCATGTATTTAGACAGGGGCTTATATGGTAAAGATATTGACTGCATGCCAGAGAGTTGCAAGTTGCTTCACTTGTCTGTTACATACACCACTCGTATCTGTTCACGTGGTCGTCCAGCTACATAAAAGTTGCAGCAAGTAGTCCAGTAACGCCTTCAAAGTCTGATTCTTCTGAAAGTGCTAGATCATCTTCCTCCTGTTCTGTGCCACCTTCCGGCATCGGCTCAGTTGCTTCCACTGACTGTGATTTGTCGTTGCTGACGTAGAGATAATGTTTGACTTTGACTTGCTTTGCAGGGCTTTGTCCTTCATGCATACTGCCAGTCCCTGTCATCAACGTTGGTAGTGATTCCTACAGACTTGAACGAATATATGATATTTTCAAACGAATGCTCGAGTAGATGGCTCTGCAGGTTGAAACAAATACCACCTGTACACATGCAGCTGAAGACTGAGTGGGTCTTCTATTCAGTCTGGGTCTTATATTAAGAACAACATCCAGACTAAGTTATAAAGTGGTTTGAACTAAAGCCCTAGAGCTAAAATTTTGGGGATTGTATTTGGACGGATATAGTACAGGTGTAGCAATAACTACATTCTCTACTGGAATGACGTCATTCATTAATCAATTAGTACTTTCAGTTCTGATCACTAGCAATAACAAACGTACCTGAAGAACAATTAGTCAGTGAAATATCATCCAAAGCAATGTCTCCTCTAAAGCCAGATGAATGTGAAGCCCTCACATAAATTTCAAACGAGCCAGTGATGCTTCCAAAGTCAACAGTAGTGTTTAGCCACTGATTCCCCTGGTTGCCAAAATGACTCCACACTGGAGAGTTTCCGTACGTAGTGTGAGCAATCACTTCCAATGTACCAATTTGTGAGCCGTACATGTGATATGCCATTGATAATTTACAGGTCATTTTATTTGAGTTGGTTACAGCAGAACTTGCAAGTACAGCTTGTGCATTTCTTACTCCTGACGTCTCAATGTACACGTAATGACCTAACATATCAAGAATTTATTCTACAACTAAAATTTAATAAACTACGAAAAGACACACAAACAAACAAACAAACAAACAGACAGACAGACAGACAATATCATAGACAGACAGACAGACAAATGAAAGAAAGAGCAGACAAATGTTGAACACACAGGCACCTAGATAAACAAACAAATAAACAAACAGACAAACAAACAGACAAACACAACTAAACAAAATGATAAACAGAAAGACAACACGATAGACAGACAGACATAAAAAGACAAACATTGAACACACATACACCTAAATAAATAAATAAACAAACAAACCAACAAACACAGACAAATAAACAAACAGGCAAACAAACAGACAAACAAACACAACTAAACAAAATAATAAACAGAAAGACAACACGATAGACAGACAGAAAAAGACAAACATTGAACACACAGACACCTAGATAAATAAACAAACAAACAAACAAACAAACAAACATAAACAAAATGATAGACTGACAAAAGAAAATAAGACAAACGACTACACAGACAGAGAACAAGCCAGCTAAGTCATAAATATGCACTCAAGCACCCAACCAGACAAACAAACATAAACTATAATTCGTCTTCTGTGCACGAAGAAGCAAGGCAAGTACAGGATGTAAAAACTGATAACAAAAAACCAAAAATAGCACCTAAGGATGTTCCTTTTGTGTGATCCGTAGTAGGGCCCGTTCCAACAGACGGCGTTGAGCCGCTCATCAGTCTCCAGTTCACGCCATTGCTGAGCAAGTTTTTCCAGCCACAAAATCCAGACTCGAAGTCGCACGTCGTGTTGGTCGATTCTGTAGATAACCGGAAGTGTGAGAATGAATGTTGTGCAGTGGTGGTAGTATAGCACGTTACACGCTCTGAACACTGGAGTAATGAATGGGCATGTGAACGAACCTGAAATCGTGCTGAAAGTGATGAGTGTCGTGATGATGACGCACCATGGCCGCCAAGCTGCGTTTTGATGCCGCATGCTGCTCACTGTGTGTGATTCTTTCACGAAAATTCTGCCGCTTCGTCGGTGCTTGCTTTGATTGTCTGGTATAAGAAAGTCTGGATCGAGTCACGGTACTGTACCAGGCGGAGCAGAGGACCGAGACCCGGATGCTTACAGCCATTTTTAGTTGCACTCGCGTTAAGCTGGTTCCCGTATATACAATTACCCCGGCTGTGTGTTGTTATATCCCGGATGTTTTTACACGTGCACAGTGTAAACGGATGTACAATTATAACACATCTGCAGAATTTAGACACGCCTTGATACTTGCAGAACCTGTTACTACATCATGTCACGTGAATAGACTAGCTAGTTGACTGTAGAAAAGCACCAGCTACCCACGTCATTTTTCCGGTTACGTACAATTTCTCAGACACGCTAGAGAAAGCAAGTAACAATGAGCAGCGCTAGACCTCCTAATGGCAACCCCTGTCCTTCTGGATCAGCACAAGGCACTCGTTCCAAAACGGGCAGTTCTTCAGTACGAGAAACAGCGCAGAATTTCGACAGTTCAGCAACAGCGACAAGTCGAGCACATGGCAAAAGCTCTTCGAGGTAGAAACGATATTTTTACTCTAGTAATTAAATGTACGCCCGCAAACATGGCGGTTCTAGCTATCATGCATGTTCTTTTCTGTATAGCTATGGCATTACTGCCAAACCTTCAAGCAAGCCTGCAGTACGACCTAGACCCACGCAGGCAGCTGATGATAGTCGTGCCCGTATTGCTCAACTAGAACAACAGCTAGGACAGCAAAATCAATTAATTGAAAGCCAGTTTCAGCGAGAAAACGACGACAAACGTCACATTGAAGAGCTTAAAAAACGTGCAGAAAACGGAGAGCGCGAGCGTGACGAGGCTAGACGTTTTGTTACCCAACTAAAACAGGAGTACCAACGTCTTGCTACTCAGAAAGGAGAGTTGGAACAAAAAGCACACCAAAACTTGCAGAGCCTTCAAAATAGCTTGACCAAAAAGGAGAAGGAAGTAAAACATCTGGAAGATACACATAGACAAAAGCTACAAACCCTACAGCAAGAATTGGAAGGAGAAAGGCAACAATGCGAAAGAGAAAAATCACGCACCAAGCTGATATTGCAAAGATGTCTCGTACTGCTGCGTAGCAGCAGAGAAGGAGACGGCATATTTCATGGCCGTCTTGGAATTTCGTTTGAAAGCTCACAGCAGGAACGAAAATATGAGTCTATAGCGCTCAAGATCATCAACGAGATTGAGCCTAACGCTAGTATTGTGCTAGGAGCTCGACCAGATCAAAATGATTATGATATTGTTCTTCATCTAGCCAGAACAGAAGGAGGACGAACAGTCAATTTGGAGCAATCTAAAAGACAAGCCTTTAAATGCGGTCGGTATCTGTAACGGCGTTTCCTCGTTGTACTTATACAAACACGCATGCAGTAACTTGCTTGTTATGTAGACAATGTGATTCTCATTCTGCTTCGATCCGGTACCAATCCAGACGTTTACAACACGTTTGTTCCTCCTGATGCGAACGAGTATTCAGGGATATTACTCGGCAGGAGAGGAGAGAGAAGAGTGATCTTACAACTATTGCACTGGCAGAGCGAGTGGGTTGATTGCAAATTGAATGAAGACAATGTCAAGCTGTTGAAAGAATTAGTCAAACAAGCATGTCCCAAGGTAATAGCTGCAGTTGCTAGAAAATAATCTGGCGTCAGTCGTTATGAAATTTTGATTTCATTCAGATGGTGGAACAGTTGCACGATGACCAGCTGATAAAGGCACTTGGATTAGGAAACGACTGATCCTGATTATTGACTTCTTGAATTCAAAATTTGGACACAGCAGGAAGTTGCTTTCCTGGAACTAAAGTGCATTCCATTTTTATGGTAAATAAAACTGAAAGGGAACACAAAAAGTACTGTACACTAGTCAACGTGTAGCGTCTAGCGATCTTTGCCAAGTCTTGGGTTTAGTGCCGGTCTCATCTCATTCGCTAACTATGCATGATAAACAATATAGACCCAAGTGGAATTCTGAAAACAGATATAATCAGTTTCCCAAATCGTAAATAGAAATTAGAGCAACCCAACACCAACATAGATAATGACGCCGAAAGTGCAGCTGAACAAACAAAATGTATCGTTCAAGTCTTATCATACTAGCCGGATAGAAGAAAGCCACATAAATTGTAAAGCACCAAATAGTGTCAGCAATTGTCATGTTCATCATCAGTCTTCGTCGTCGGAGTCTGATGGCCAAATGAGACCGTCCTTATCGACTATGTCAGACGCTTTGACAGTACCAAAGCGCATGATTCTCGACTGGACGAATGACTCGCAATGTTGCAATGCACATTCGATGTTTTCGTATGCTAAAGCTTCGATACCAAACGTACGGGTTGGCTCTTCTGTGTAGTTGACGGTAAAGCGTACGCTATTGAGCCCAATCTTGAACATTTCTGCTGTCTTCTTTCTCAGATCTTCAACTTCCTTTACCTTTGATAAAGGATCACTCCTGATTTGTGGACAAACCTCGTCCACCTTGCTGAGGATAACCAGAGGATTGTAAAGCTTGGCAATAAGAGACTGAAAAATTTCTTGGATACGTGCAGCCTCCTCGTCGTCTATATCAGTGAGCATTGCTTGAGGAACAAAAAACATAATGGCATGCATTTGAGTTTGGACAGTCTCCTTTTGCTTTTCAAACCGATCTCGATATTTCTCAAACTGCATCGACATACTCCAGTTTTGAGGTAGCTTACCATCCACCAGCGTGTCTACGATGTCCTTTGAATAGGACTTGCGGTCTACGCCCCACGTATCCCACAGATTGAATTTGACATCTTCGAAGATCTCGGACACATCGAAGCAATGTAACTTGCGAGTAGCGTGGTCGGCACTACCTCCTATTTCTGCCATTCGACACATTTTGGATTCTTCAGGACCTTGTAACATTGTTAAGATGGTATTAACAAATGAAGACTTGCTTGCACCCGCCGTTCCAAACATCAAAATGTTGTAAACCTTCACTTCCTTTGCTCTCTCTCCTAGTCTCTGGGGAACGTAGTCGTTGACACCCCGGTTGTAGTTTGCTACAGAACATACGTATAAACATCACGACTCACAAAAACTATATTAACTAAAACTCTCTCTACAACCAACTAACCAACTTGAACGTGTTCTGTATGCTCGTGATCACCGACTTTCACAACAAATTCAGAGCATAGTTTTCTAATGTTGGGTCTGCCAGGATTTTGCACTTCGACTTTAATTTCTACTTCTTCCCATTTCTGCGGTTTAAGTGCTGGCAAGGTAGCTGTAGCGTATCGATGATACTCATTAGGTTGTACAATCACTTTGCAGCTTGGTAGAGTTTTGTGGGCGTCCTTGTTTCTCACTCCGACGATGATGACGTCCGTATAGGCCAACTTGCGTTCTGCTTTGGATGGATAACGTATTACGATGTCCATATTCCTAGCTTTTGTCTGCTTGCAGAGCCCACTTCAATCTCGCGAAAAACACTGATAGCACAGGATACCGCAGCTTAGTTCTCCGGTCACAAGCTATCTATTTGCTAGCCCCACCCCTTGTCGAACCGGTTTCATCGCACGTGTCCCCGCAGTAGCAAGTGTGATCAGGAAGCGCGTGACAAAGCAAAAATTGACGTGACGATACTTCATAGAAAAATGGCCGATTTGCAAGAACCTCAAGGCAAAGCCGAAGGAAAACGAGTGCGACTTCCTCTTAGCGAGCCTGTAAAAGTAGCGAGTACCTTGGTGGTGAACATGTACCTAGTCAATGTTCCACTGTCACTTTCTACTGTAAAAGAACGAGGTATGAACGTGGAGGTAGACATTCGAAACGAAACAGACGATCCATTAGAAGCACTAGAAATGAAAGTCAAAGACAATACCAGATTCTTTGAGCGATCTACAATCTGGGATATTCCACGGATAGAAGCTAGAGCAAGTGTCACACGAAAAGATTATAGACTACGAATAGGAGCAGGAAGAGCTGCAAACATTAGCAATATACCAGAAACAATTGAGTTCGAGTATCGTGGAGAGTCGTGGACAGTGCATTTAGAGCTCGGTATGTGCACAGTTTCTAACTCAAATGCTCTACAAGCAAAACTACATGTTCCTAATTTTAATTCTTTAGGTCTGTTTTGTGGCCACCTGTGTACACATTTCCAACCAGCGTCTGGTCAGTACAATATCGGTGTAGTAGGACCGCCAGGATCAGGAAAATCAATGCTGATCAACATGATTCACACCATGCTCACAGCTCCATGCAGCAGAATCAGTATGATCGCACCAATAAGGCCAACCACAGTTGATGCCAGTGACGGTTACGCACACTACGAGCCATATCCACTGCTAAGGAAGTTTGGTGTAAAGGCAACGCTATGGGAAGCGACTCCCTTCACAACATCCTCAATTAAAAATGAAAAGACTAAAATATTCTTCGAACGTCTCTCAAATTCTGAAATGGTATCCAATTCTTCAGATGAATCAATAAAACTTGACATCATTATTGTACTTCTCCCAGCAAACTACTGGACACGAGAACCACAACCTGAGCAAACTACTATTGAGTATTTGAGAGAACTGCTAGAAGATGAAGATAAACGGCCACTGTTGTGCGTTAGCGAGACAACTCATAGCGAGCCTTCACTAGATCAGATAAGACGCGAATTCGGACGAAAGTTGAGGATACCAAAAAATAATGTGATTGGCAAACTTAAACTGCTCCCACATGTCAACAAGAAAGACAAAGATCGAAACCTTGATGTAAAAGTTTACAATATTCTTGAAGACTGTCTGAATGGAGCATCAACTAGAAGTATTGCTTGCTAGATCCAAACAACTGTTTTAGAAACAATATGCATGACGATGATGTTGTAGACAATTCAAACGAATTGTGAAGACCATTGCCTTGAATACAATAATGTTTGTAATGTTTGTAATGTTTGCTTCAATTAATAAAATTGGTACGCTGTAACGTTATCTGTTTGCAATGAGAAGGTTCAAAATTAGAATCTAGAAATAACTTGAACACAAAGCTCACATCAATAAATTTATATCAATTATTAACTCGGATAGAATCACGTGAGATACAAATCCCCTAACGCTTCAAGGAAGTCCACGAGTTCTCAAACCAATGGGTAATTTCTTCGATAAAAAGACTTCATCTCCAAATTTGCAAGACGCGTGGAGCAAATTCCAAAAGGAACGCCCTCGTGTACCAAAACAGGCTGAAGCTGAAATAGACGAAATAGAAGAACTGCTAAGAGAAGCTAAGTATAAAGTCAAGCGTGAGGATCTGAAAACGGCGCTCGATGGCCAACAGAAGCTTGAAGCCTTCCTGAAACGCAATTCACCGTCAATGACGGAAAAAGACAAAAGACCTACTCCAGTGTATGTGGTGTGGGACAAAGAGAAGATGAGCCGTACATACGACACCGTCTTAGAACAATTACTGAGAGCAATCGATTGCACAAAAATGGAAACTCAAGTTAGCGACGGTAACGAAATGGAAAAACTTTCAACTCTCTATATATGTCGAACATCAACGGGCAGACTGGAAGACATTGATAAACAGAAACTCCAAGCGACTTCGGATCCTAAAGCGCTCATCGTTTTGAGGTGCGGAAAAAACGAAGACGTTTTTCCTTCTACGTACAGTGCAAGGGAAATCGTTGGAGAAGAGACGCTTGTCATACAGCTCCTGCACTATGAGGGAAAACTCAACGACGGGAAACTAAACACCAAAGGCTACGAAGAACTAAAAAAGTTTACAGCATGAAGTAGACAATGACAGTTTTCGTGTTGCCAAACAGTTTGCTATAGCTAGTTGTCGCATTTGTATTACAAAACAATCAGTTAGTTAGCTGACATGTTTCAACCTGTTTTCTTGCCTCTAAATCCAGTTTTGCTTGTTTGGATTGTTGGGAAGATATGCATGCTAAATATTTCCCAAATACTCCCGCGTTCTGAGAATTGGAGGCGATGACGCACCTTCAGTTCTCAGTATGAACTGGAAAACCAGTTAGAACCCGTAATAACCTGTAATATATTGCCAATTGCAACCCTAGGGTGCCCCCATTTCAATCATTTCAAGACACATGCAGCGTGGTTTGTAGCAATGTCAGCTAGCAGACAACTGGAAGTTTCTCTCGGCTGGAGTAAAGGCAATCTGTTTTCTCTAGGATCTCAGGAGCGTTACACACTCGAAGTAAAAAACAACGAACAAAAAGCAGTAGAAGCTCAGGATGTTATTCTCAAAGAAGACACATACCGCCGTCAGTACATCGCACGTCTACCCAGAATTGAAGCCAATCAAAAAGTCTCTGTCGACTTCACTACTGAAATCAAAGAGCGAGTCACTATCAAAGATTTGCCGTACAAAATCTGTTTTACACTTGCAAGGACACAGCTAAGCAAAAGTTTTGTTAACAATGGACTAGGCAAGGAATCATGCAATGATCGCTTAATACGACGGTGTTGTTGATTTGTGGCATAATTTCAGGGTGTTATAACCGAGGCTTAGAGAGTTTCAAGCCCAAATCAGGAAAGTCAAAGTCTCCTTCGGTCTACAATCTGTTACTGTTTGGCACTGCTGGTGCTAGCAAGTCATCTTTCCTCAACACGGTGTCAACTATGTTGAGAGCTGATGATGGCAGAGACAACATGATCGATTCAACTGCTGCAGCAGCAGGAGGTGCTGATCACACAACCAGGAGACTTCATCGTTACATGTTTTCTAAAAACTTCGCGGTCAACTTTAACATTTGGGACACATGGGGACTAGCCAGAGATGCATACAAAGACACCAAGCTCATAGAAATGTTGGTTGACGGTAAGCTCCCTTCAGAATGGGAGATGTCAGAATCTCTTGACATGCACCGTGCAAAGTTTCAGAAGATGAAGCACGAAAAACTGGAGACACAGATGCACGGAATCATCTTCTTCATTCCCCAAATGTTCGTCACTGACATTGATGACGAGGAACAACAACGAGTCAAAGAAGTCTTTCAGATTCTCATCAAGAAATGCTACAATCCCATGGTAGTGGTCAGCAAAGTGGATGAAATCTACCGTGAGTTACGCGACCATCCATTCACCAATGCTGATATGGCTACCAATTTGAGGCGCCGTGTCGCTGATGCCTTCGCCATTCCTTCGAATAACGTTCGCTACGCAGTTAACTACCTTGAAGAACAGCAACGTAGCTTTGAGATTGAGTGTCTGGCTTACGAGACCATCCAGCAAGCACTTGAGAACTGTCAGTCATTTGAAGATGCTCGCATCATGCAGTACGGCGGCATGTCTAGCAAGGGTAAAGCAGATGAAGACGGTCTTATCTGGCCTGACGCCTGACTGTCGTAGTTGCACTCTCTAGTAACTGAATGTGATCAACAGACTACGTGCAGTATTAAATGGAAGTCTTATGGCAATAGGGCAAGTAGCTAACATGATTATGCATTCAAAGTTAGTGTATCCATAAACGGACAGCTGTCATCGCTACGTGCGAGCGAGAAACTATTTTGCGTAAAAAATCCGCGTGAGTTTCCCGTGTCCCTCGGTCTCTCCACGCCAAAAATCCGCTTCTATAGCTATAGACAAATAAACACTTCAACAAGTTGTCTTTGTTGGTGGTAACTCTTTATAGCAATTGTAGCAGGCAGAATCAGATGAAGAATCAGCATTTCTGCATTGGTCGCTAGACCTCAACTCTAGATAGCAGAAATTAACCAGGACTACAAGCGCTGCTTCAACTCAGCAATATTTGGCATGGTCGATGTCCTCTGATCGACGTGCAACGCGTCGCGACGTTTCTCAATGCCCTTCTGAGAGGGTCAGAAGTTACTACTAAGTTAATTGCTATTAATAATAGCTACTAAGTTGGTTAGGGTTCGTACTGCATGTACAGCTCTAGGCGACATTGTGCATGTTCTTCTAGTCCTTCGCCGAACTGTCAACAGCCTACCTGAAACTGCCGACGATGTTGCAATTGGCTAATACGAATTTTCAACACGTTATCTGTATACGCAAACTCTGCTACAACGTCCAACGACTGCATAGTCTTTTCTTCCCACTGTCACTATTACTACCACGAGAAGGGTCTTTCGTGTCTGTATAGTCTACAGTCTCCGTACAAACTGTGTAGTTCTGTCTACCCTAGGCGAAAGTTGGAAAACATTTTGAGCGGGCAATGCGTATACATCTAGCTAGTAGTCTGCTCTAGCTAGAGTTTTGTATTACGGAAAATCATGCGCAGGAGTGTGGTAAAACAATACGAGGGGAATCCCCACGAAACAGGAAAACTTGAGGGCAGTGCCCTATGCACCCACGCTGAGAAATACAACACGATGGCTGCTGCTCCCCTCGAAGTGGTACTTCATTCTCTAGAGCTGAATAGAGAGGGACACTACAAACTGAACGTCACAGTTTTTAGTACAAACGGAGAACGTCACTTTCGGCGAGTTAGTCTGTCTTCAGTCTCTTACTTTGAACCAACAAGCGCAGCACTAGAATCAGTAGATCCTGTCACAGAAGCCAACTGCACGCTCAATCTTGTTCCTCGGAGCAAAGCTTCTCGTCGCGACACGCCCGTCTTCATCACACTGGACATACTGGAACGAACGCCGTCTCTAGAGCACGATCTTCGTATTACACAAGTACAAATTGATCTACAGATACGTAAGCTTGCATCTCCACAGCCATAATTCGACTGTTCCCAGTACTAACTAGCTAACCCCGTTCTTTCCATGCAGGTGTTTGCAAGAAAAGCCTCGTTGAGCAAGCTGGAAAAGGGGACTTCGACTACTATAACATCTTGCTTTTGGGCCCACTAGACTCAGCCAAGTCCTCGTTTGTCAATTCAGTGTGCACTATGCTGTCGAAAGCAGTTAAAATGGTCGCCACTGTTGGTGGAGGTGCAGACTGCACAACAACCCGTATTTTGAGATACGACCTCCGCAACATCGATGGTCCAAACGTCCGTCTGATTGACACGTTTGGTATTACAAGTGATTCCTACAGCAAAGGAGTATCTCTCGACGGCCTCATCAGAGGCGACGTGCCTTTAAACGCAAGTAAGGACGACCCAGCCGAACGTCTCGTTAGACCTGGAAAGGTGCAAAAGGTACAGATACCATCTTCACACTATAGCAGTCACTGGCAAGTGCACCGACGTAGCATGCATAGCGCCATTATTTTTGTGTCTTCTGAGTTCCTGGAATCTGATGAAAATGACGATGGTGGTGAAAATGACGACGATGACGGTAATTTCAACGATGGCGATAATGATGATGATCAACAAGCTCTAGAAAATGCAATAAAAAAGACGACACGACAAGCTATAGAAAAAGCAATACAAGAGACGACAGCACAGAGACTCAACCCTATTCTAGTTCTCGCTAAAGTCGATCTCATCAAGAATGATCTAGACAGCCAATGTCTCAGACTTTCTCGCAAATTTGGAGTTCCTCGTTCCAGTGTCTTTCCATTGGAGAGCTATGTCACGGACAATATCCTTGATTTCAGAAAAGATCACATGACTTATTGCATTCTAGAAGAGGCTATACTGAGAGCACGCGAACTGTGCGACCACTACAAAGAGGTGACACCTAACCATTACTAGAGATATAGCTCTCTGTTTGAGTGAAAGCAACTCACCTAATTCAGACATACAAGTACACTGTCAACTAGACTGACAAATAAGATGTTGAATGTAATAAATCAGACAAAACTGGTGTCACCAACGTACTCTAGATCAGACAAATGCATGCATACAAGGCACTTCCACGTCACAACTGTGTGACAGACTTCAACAAGAAATTTCTGGACAAACTTCTGCCATCAAGCTCTTCAACAACTGTAGGTTCTCGTTGTTCAATGTAGATACAACCCAGTCCCCTTGCCAGTGTAGAAATTGCACTATACACTTCTTCTCGTTTGGTGAACCCAAGTTGATGCCAGAGTATTCCAGACCGCCTACTGGCACAAACTTACTGAAGACGGCCTCGTTTCTACCAGACCGCAAAAGAATTAAAATGACGTTTTCTAAATGAAAAAATGATACGCATAGAGATGTTAGTCCTAGACAAAACCAAATGGTAATATGCTTACTACAAGCGAAAGTTGTTCTCGTGCTAGGATCAAGATTGACTGTTCTTCCTCCCTCCGTTCGAGCAAAATGCAACACAATGTCGTACCTTTCTTCAGGACTGGCTTGTTGTACGACAGACGAGGTGCTCAGCTTTAGTTTACGTACAACCGCGTCTCCAACACGTGCATACTTCTCCCGCTGCTTCGATGTTTCATACGATATACCAACTTTGTACGTAACGCTCTGCCCAGTCCTACAAAGTCGTCTTGACATCAGAGATTTTGGTTGACTACCAGAACTCGAGCTAGCAACAAGGGTTTGTTGCTCTCCTTCTAGACGTCGATCTGTTTCACCTCTTAGAACCTGATTTTCTTGTCGAAGTCGATCGCACTCACTTTGTAACATCTTTACTTTCTGTTGCGAGTCGCAAAGTTCACCCCGAAGTCGCTGGCACTCATCGCAGTTCCTGACACCCATTTGTCTGGCGCTATGTTGACTCCAACTCAGCGCATCAAAATGCAACTGATCCGTGTGTCCTGCAGCTGCTGATCACACGGTAGTTCAGAGTAGTAGAAAAACTTAAAGGTTTGACTGATACGCACCTCGAGCGTTCCCGGCACTTGTTCGGATCGCAGCCACGCTCTGCATTGGTCTAGAGTCTCGTAATACTTTCAGTTTGCCTCTACTCCTACCACCACGAGATTTACAGTACGGTAGCATAGTAACAAACCGTTTCTATACGTGACGACTCGAACTACTCAACGTTAAATTTCCGAGAAAATGCTGGCAAGAGTGAACGCTAGCTAGAACGCCTGTCGTGTTATACGGGAACCGGGCACGACGGCGCGAGTACCAGGCTAAACGTTAATTGTGCTGAGTGACAGGGAGATCACGTGTACAGATGCAAATAAAGAAAACTGCCCTAGATTTTCAAGAAAACCTAGAAAGTCTCAATTGCAAATGAAGACGAATAAGCCAACTGGCGCATTCTAGGTCATGCCATTTGAAGGCAAACAAGACAATGTTTTGTACTACAGTAAAATAATTATTAGGATTTTAAAAACTTTTTCTCTGAAAAAGAAATAGATGTAGGAATTGTATAAAAATTAATAGAAACAAGATTTAGATAATATGAACCAAAGCCAGACATCATTAGTGAATCCTTCCAACCCACTAAGTAGAGAATGTGATTGGAAGGATTCACTAATGATGTCTGGGTTTGGTTAATATTATCTATAGATCTTGTTTCTGTTACTTTTTATACAATCCCTATATCTAGTTATTTTTTCAGAGAAAAAGTTTTAAAAAATTCTAGTTTGGTAAGTTTTTAGGAGTGCGAAAGCACAACCTATTCCATTAATTAACAGATTCTATAGCTTGGTATTACTATACATGTATAGTCACACATCTCGAGCATGTGGAACTTACGTATACAGTGTTCTGTACTTGCAAATACGCAAATAAGCTGTGCAGTGTTGTAGAGCAATGTTGTAGAGCAATGCTAAATCATTCAAAAAACCAATGCATGCACTACAGTATCACTTGTGTGTCAAACAATAAACAATAAATAGAATCAAACCTAGAGAAGTCAACCAATAACATCTATGGTATCAAAATAATCAGTATGTCATTCTCACTTAAGCAGACAAGCAATATTATTGATCATAAAAAAATTGAAATGAATTTAAATTTTACTTTGGTGATAAAAAGACATTCAGCTAGCATCAATTGTATGTCCTGATCTCACCAGTTCGGTACAAATACAAAATTGTTTAGATAGTTAAGCAACAGAAAACAACATCTTCACACTACTAAGATGTACACAAGCATACACTTGATTACATAACAATTCGCACAACTGACAATACGAGACCTAAGTCTCATTGCACTACAATAAATATTCAATAATATTACAAAATCACCACATACCATGCATGCAATGTGAACAAATAAATGTCAACCGTCATGAGCTTTTGATGACTTCTACTCTGTATGATACTTTTCGTGAAGAAGAGCTGTCAAGATATAAAGGATATACGTGAAATGCACCAGACAATCGATTCCATTCAACAAACCTCGATGTCGTGTTGTCAAACACTAAACAATATATTCCAGCTCGTTGGGCAGTCAGCTCTCCAGAGTGATCAGTCTTGGCAGATGTCACACGTTTCATGGGTATCAGTTCCTGGCACATGCAACAAATAGTGAGACTACAAACCAATCTTTTCCACGGGTTGTTTACCCGTCCTTCATCTTCTGATTCTTTCTTCTTAAACAATATACCAAATGACAATGCCTGTAAAGGGAAAGCTTCACCATAGTTAAGACTTCATTTGAAAAAGACAACACATAAAAGACATGTTATGAATAGATCTACACTATGTCCTCAATATATAAGAACCTCAAATGTTTCATAAGAGATAACATCATAAGAACTTCAGAAAAATTACCGACATAAAAGTCTCATAGTGTTAAGCAGTTTTGCATTCCGACGTTCACTACAATCACTACAATGTCTTTAAATAGACGTACATCTGATAGCTGGTTACTGTATAGTGTATACTTACCGTACTATCAGCTGTAAATTGCCACTTGATACGTGTTTTCTCTCTGATGACTAAAACGGGTACTTTATGACGACTCCTTGCTTCAACCATCCATTCTCTTTCAGTGACAGTTAGAGCATCAGGCCCCGTCTCTGTCAATTGGTCATTAACAGAAGACGGCTTTCGTATGCTAGTTGATGAGCTTGAATTATTCCTGAGCACATAGCTGGGATCAACTTTGTGAATATCATCTTCACTAATGATAGCATACGCTTCTCTGGACTTTGTTGGAGATGAAACGCTATGCCTCAGTTCAGCAGATACATTCCTATCATTGAAGTCTGCATTCTGCACATCAACACTACTGCTATTAGATGAAATGTGTGTGCTAGCCAGTAAAGCAGATGAAGGGCTATGCTCAGAAGTTATGCTCTTCTCTTCTATTGTCTCTCTGGCCTGATCTCTGAAAGAACTTGATACACTAGCTGAATGTTGAGTACGTGATCTCTGACGTTTACTACTTGGAGTGACAGACCCTTTCTGTTTAGCCTCCTTGATCATCTCAAGGCAATCAGAGCACACTCGAGATGGTTTACTAAAAATCAGTTACAGCCCATCAGAATACAGATATCCACAGCATAATGTAAGTTTGTATATCAACCTGTATGATGCCAACATCACAAAATGATCTGTACATGCAGCACAGAATATCTGACCACATGATCGACAGTGATGCTAGACATATATAGACAACACAAATAAGAATTTGAAGTGACAGTAACTTGAACAAAGTGCCAACTGGCAAGTAGAAAAGTCAACAGACCATTCCAAAAAACCAACTACCAATCTCTGCAGTGATTGGAGTTCATTACATTGCACTATATAAGCCAGCTGCACATTACAAAAGTAACTAAACTGATGTATTACCTTTCTTGTCATAAGACCAAATTCTGTTCTACAATCGTTACATTGTCGTGCCTACAAGCACCAAACACAATCAGTCTGCATCACTCACAAACATGAAACCTTAATGCCTTACAATAGCCTCATCAGCCCATGATCTGCTCAGCTGCAATGCCAGATCTTGTCGTAATTGTGCATTCTCCTCCCACAAGGCAGATTTTTGCCTATACACGATCATAGAGACAGGCTAAGTTATCAACAGGCAACCAACAGACATCATCTCACTTTGCAACATTCACTACATGCTCTTCCATCTGTTCGTACTTCTCTTTCAAGTCAGACATTTTCCTAATCTGCTCTTTGTCTGTAAGTGACATTTGCTCTTGAATGTGAGAAAGCTGCTCATCCAGTTTCAAAACCTCCCTTCTGTTCCTATCTCGCTCTGAAGTAACCTATCACAAGCATAAAAGTAACACATGACGAACACCATACACTGCACAAGCAATGTTCTTGCAATAAACTACTGCAGCTTGAGTTGATAGTGTGACCAATGTATATGAGAAAAGCATATTGTCCATAATAAACACATGAAAGTATATTGCAGGGTGAGTGCAAAATTTGCTTTTACAGACCATGCTCTACAATGGCTGTTCTGTAACTGTAATACCTCAAACAGTTGATCCTCTAAAGAGTTCGCTTCCACCTGCAACTGCCTCAGCTGCTGCTCGACACTGGCAACCTGTCCATAAAACAAACCCATGTCAACTAGGTAGTCTCAATTAAATCACTGACTCACCACACACAGCACGCGCACACACACACACACACACACACACACACACACACACACACACACATGATGTAGCAACCTTCACTTGAATTTGTTCTTTATCCCCGTGTGCTGAATCTCTTTGCCCTTTTAGAGTCATCATTTCTGTCTTCGAGTCCTGCAGTTTCTTAGTGCTTTCGCTTATCATCCTCTGCAACTCAGCAATCTCTCTTTGAAGCTCTTTTACAGTCTGAAAATAACAACAGTTTCAGCACAAACAACAACTCACATAAAGTCAAACCACCAACATCTTGTTGTTGTTTGTATTGCATGACATCTGTGCTCATTTGATACTTGAGAGATGCACATTCTTGCTCAGTCAACAAACGTTTCTGCTCTTCTTCATTCAAACGATGTTTCAGTTCTTCAACCTCAAAAGATGAGTTAGAAATCTCTCCTTGAACATCCTGAAAACAAACTACCAGTAAAATTCAAGAAGTCAGATATCCTGCTAATGATTATTACTAGCAAAGGAAACTGCTTGTGCTCTAGACAGCAGACAGCAGACTAAAACATGTCGCAATGACTACAGCAAAAATTCATGGTTCTTCTGTTACAGCTAAGATGTGATTAACACTGGATCACCACAGATGCATGTGAAGAGATAAGACTGCCTACAAAATGAACTAGCGACACAAACTCTAATCACAAACAAGGTTGCACACACACACACACACACACACACACACACACACACACACACACACACACACACACACACACACACACACACAAGCGCACACATTCAATGTCACAGATAATAGTGTGGTATGGTAATGTACCCCAATTTGATCACCCAATTAAATTAACAAATTCTACGAAATAAGAAAGAAACATTATGGACATGTTGTCAAGAGATACAGCCCTCCTGTGCTGTACAGTCTAATGCAAAACCTACATACAAGCCCAATCTAGAAACATTATGGGCATGTCATCAAGAGATACAGCCCTCCTGTGCTGTACAGTCTAATGCAAAACCTACATACAAGCCCGATCTAATATACTGACATGCATCCACTATATTCTTACCTTTAACACATCTGTTGTATCTACATCGTGTTTCACCTTGCTCCATATTTGCTGCTGTTCATCTGTTAATGTATTCATTGTCTCTGCTGTCTGTAGACGTTCTTCGTCAGCTGCTCCACTTTGTCTCACTTGTTCATCTGCTGTCCTTCTCATAACTTCTACCTCTTTGTGAGATACAGCCACTTGCTTGTCTGTCATGGTCTCATCCTCCACTGCAACAGTTTTCTGTTCAGATATCTCAGCGAGTAACAAGTTATTAGTGCTTTCATCTTTATCAACATCTCTACTAGAGTTCCGGATTGACTTCATAGCAAAAGGCACTTGATGTAATGTGCTTGCTTTCTGTGCCAACTCTGCTTCTCTTTGTTCTACCATTTCTTCAGCAGCCGTACATTTTCTTGTTAAATCTTCATTTGCTTGTTTTAGTTCTTCTATCTCCATCCGAGCTGTGTTCAGTTCCTCAAGCAGTCTTACTGTCTCCTTTCTCAGTGACTCCTCTTCTGAGTTGCTCTGCTTTATATGAATATTTGGATAATCCAGTTGTGAATCCTGTTCAACTACCTGCTTCCCTTCCTCAGTTGTGACATCAGATAATGGAGAACCATCTCTGTCCTTCTGTTCACCTTTCACCTCACCATAAGACTCTTGCCTGTTGTAGTCATTCGATAGCTTAGATATTTGTGTCTCAGCTGCCTCGAGTCGACTTTCAAGTTCAGTTTTCAATTCTCTTTCTTCCTCTAAATCTCTCTTTGTGACCTCACTTTCTTCCAAGGAATGCTTGAAATTTCTTTCCAGTTCAGCAACAAGTGCATCTTTCTCAGCCAATTGTTTGTCAGTATCTTCTAGTTTCTCATCAAGATTGTTTTTTATTGAACAGAGAAATGCATAATCAGCTTCTACT
Organism: Corticium candelabrum; assembly: GCF_963422355.1. Taxonomy (NCBI): domain Eukaryota; kingdom Metazoa; phylum Porifera; class Homoscleromorpha; order Homosclerophorida; family Plakinidae; genus Corticium; species Corticium candelabrum. The sequence continues at coordinate 6,093,952 of NC_085103.1, forward strand.
GCATTTAATTTCTGCCTTGATTCACTAAGATCTTCTTGTAAACTCTTCATTTCATCATGTGTATCATCTAGTCTAGCCTGCCACTCAATGCCTTTAACTTCCCATAACTTTGATTTCATTAGTAAATCATCAAGCTGCACTTGCTTTGTGTCTAGTTCTTCTGACTTTGCAGACAAAAGTGATGCAAGACTTTCAACTTTTGCTTTCAATTGGTTTTCTGCTTGCCGAAAATCATTCAGCTGATCTTTAAGATGTTGTTGTAAACGTTCAGCATCTGCCTGGTCTGCTACTCTTTCATCACGTTCATGTTGAAGCTCAGTTTCTAGCTCATTGAGCTGTGACTCATATGAAACACTCCATCCTTCCAGTTTCTTCTGAAGTTTCTTCACTGAAACAGGAAGAGCCTGATCATCTCTGTCATCACCATCTATGTCGTCACTTTGTGCCCCTGAGTCTTGGTTTGTTTCTTGTGACGAATCTATTTGAATGCTTTCTTCCAAGATTTTCATGTACTTTTCCAAAGTATCAATTGAGACATGGCCTGCCTTGCTCTTTCTACGAGTTCGTTTAACAATGGGCTACAAGCAATAGTCAAATCAGTTGAAATAACACAATGACAAACTGAAATAAAACCAAGTGCAAGAAGGAAGAAGATAAAAGTACAGGGTTGATGAACAAACACTCAAGCAGACAGACAAACAATAAGAAAAAGACAATAAGATTAGAACTGACACAATCAAATCAACTATAGCAGGAACCTCCACATCACTACAAAAATAACACAGTCACATTAGAGCATTCTGATCTCTCACTTCTGCAATATTTCCTGTATTTGCGCTGCTAATAGATGTATCAACATTAAAATCTCGTGGTCTAATACTATCAAAATCGCTAACAAAAGTAGAATATCCAGTTGATTCATTAGAAATGTGAAATGCTTTCCTACAAGCAAAAAACTCCAAACATTACACTTTAATATCAACACATAAATAAGAGCTAATGTAATTACTTTGAAAAAGAAGGCCAATTGTCATTTAATTCTTGTCCAGCTTGAGACAAGTGAAATGCAACGTCATTCATTTCGTACAGTGCAGAAATCAACATTGATGAAAGTTGCTGGTCTCTCATAATAGCATCCGGTCGATACCAATCACTGAACAAAAATGTACTAATTAGCAGTTCACCACAAATGTCTATTCCAGTTCTAGTCTATTGAGAGATGCACCACTCCAATACAATATGTTGTAAACTACGGTTTTGTTAGAGAGATGCATCTGTCAATACAATAGACTATTGCATTGGATGAATAGATACATGTACAGATATACACATGTATCTCACATCTCCAGCACTATCAATATATTTCACAAAAGACTCACGCTGTCTGTTTTGCCATCGTTGCTACTTGCATCATATCAGCTAGATTTCCATGTACTAATGACTCTCTTATCAAAGCTCTCCCTTTTCCTTGCAAAGTAGTCAACTAAACCACACTTACACAATACATACAACCCAATCCACAAACCAGCAGCTCAACCATACATGTGTGTATCGCTGAACGGACTGCACCGAATCATCAAGAGCTCGACTTCCTTGTAAACAGTCACACAAATAATTCCAATAATCTTTCCTGTCACCAAAGAAAGTCATCTTCTCTGAAACACAAAACATTTCATATCATCTACAATGAGATTAGCAAACCACATCTCCACATCTCCAAAGTACATTAAGGCTCTGCTTTTGTAAACTGCCAGAGCCTTAATGTACTTTGATATTAAAACTAAAATCAAAATATCAAAATCTTAGTAAGAGCGTCTTTTCAATCACATACTAAGCGTTACAAGTCATTATAGTTGACTAGACATCCCGTGTCTCTACCCAGTGATGATCTCTATTGTTTGAATGTGAGTTTACCTCTTTGGCCAAATCTCAAAATGCGTTCAAGCAGTAAGCAGAACAACCTCAGCTCTGGCACGTCATCTGTGATCGGCTGCTTGCTCTCTTCGTGGGTTTTCTTCAGTTTGGTAACGTGCTCTGAAACACACCCACAGGACGTTAGAGGTGGTAAACAGACTGAACAGACGTCTACCTTCTAATTGCTTCACAAGACTCTCTGCAAACTCTGACATTACAAAAGCAAATTCATGTGTGCCTAGTCGCCAGACTTCTCATGATTGTAGATAGACTCCCGTATGTTGATCACATGACTCTCTAGAAAATGTGGGAAAAGTAACTGAATCGCCTACTAGACCGCTAATACATTTATATTTAGCTAGATCATTGTCTGAGCATATAAGTACGCGGGCGTATGCTTCACTGTGCGTGTGTTGTGTGTGTTGAAGCTTAGCTACTAGTAGATGCATTCGCAAACTCCCGTATGCTTGCGTGCCCGTATGCTTGTGTGGGTGTAACTGTTTGCCTACTTCGAATTTGTTGGAAAATTTCTTGATTTCTCGATGGACCAGTACGTCTACCGTCCGAATCGTGTACCTATTTATCAGAACGTATTTCAGGTAGGTTCTAGTGTCGCTAGACCGTATCAGACGGCGTCATGCGATTGCTTCTCTTTTCGTCTGTACTAGAGAGGTCCAGCAGGCGTTCCTGTACATTTGAGAGGGCCATACGATCGAGGGATCTATCGGTTCGCGATGGCGTTGTCAGTTGTTGGTGTGGGCATCACGGTGTACGCTCTGTATGGCATGTCGACGAACAAGATCAAGAAAGCGTAGAGACAGTAGTGTACACGTACAAACATTGAACTGTAATACAAGCATGTATGCACAAATAGATCGAGTTGTTAGGAGCTGTAGGCTGTCAATCATGTTTTGTGTCGTTGCATGCATGTGTCTATATGTAGACCTTATAACCTTGTTGAATTGACTGTAAAAATATCTACTAGTTGAACCAGGCACTACAGAAAGAGAGCAGCGACTTGCCTACTCGAGGGTCCAGCTTGTACTCCCTACGGAGAGTAACTGACTGGATCCTTGAACCCATGACCTCACCTGCCTACAGACTCAGATACATAGCTAGAGTGTCCCATAAGAATCACCTTGTAGTCAAGTTTGTTCATAGTGCAAGCAAGTAGTCTCGGTGTTACAACATCGAGTTGATTTATGAGCAAAAATATTGAAACCCTAATTTTATAATAAGAAATCCTGTTGCAATATAGAAATGTCTGCGATCAGCCACGAAAAGACTAAAGTAAGTAGTCTAGTCCACAAAGCATGACTATTTGTGCATGCACTGCTTAATTCCTGCCTGTCTGCTGCTGTAACAAGTAAGAGCTATGCTAAGTAAAATCAATCCTCTATGTCGTCCTCCTCTCCTCTACTGGACAGTAATGACTGAAATCCACCTGTCTCCTCAACTTCATAGCTTTCCGCCTCCTCTTCAGACACATGATCGGTTCCTTGTACAAACTTTGCAAATCTAAATGCAGCCGATTAGTTATGCCAATTTGGTATGCGATGAAAAACAAATTTTAGCTTTGTTGCTCAGAAGTGATGACTGTACGCACATGCACTTGTGCTGTGCATTTGTAGTGTATGGCAGCTTTGTCTAATAAGTTCATTAATGCAATTGTTTATAATACTGCAATTAGTCAGTCTGCTTGCGTGCCTAACAATATAACATGGGCTGCCCAACCTCCATCTATTGTCATCCATTGAATCTTTTGCTGTAAATGCACACACACACACACACACACACACACACACACACACACACACACACACACACACATGTGCACACGCACGCACGCACACACACACACACACACACACGTGCACACGCACGCATGCATGCACGCACGCACGCACGCACGCACACACACACACACACACACACACACACACACACACACACACACACATTTTAGCTGAAATATCAGTGTGCACGTGTTTGATGCAAAACCCATTTGAAATTAGAGCAACAAAAATAAAATTGGCTTGGGATAACTCAAGCACCTCATTGGGTTCTTTAATCTCTGAATTGTGCCCCACGCATCAAATTCAGGATCTTGACATCGTTCTCGAAGAGAATCCAACTGATCACGCGTGAACTCAACAGCCTGCTTTCTGTACTCGAACTCGGTCAGCAACTTAATTCGTGGGGGAAACATCCTAAACCTACAATCCAACAATATAAACACAATTCACTGTCTATAATTGTTCTTGCTATTACATTACCACATAGTGTGAAATCTATCTGTGACAGCAGGAGGCAGCATGTACAATGTCAACACAACAATAATTACTGCAGCTGATGCTTCTTTCACTTGTGTACTCCAGTAGAGAAGAAAGAGCGCAGCCAATTGGATCATCCATTTGGCAAGGTTTTGACGTCGTGATTCTGTTGGAGGTCCAATGTAGTAACATATCGCAAAGCTGAGGAGTGCAGCAGTAATGATGTAGCCTGCAATGTATTCTTTGTATTCAAGAATTGTGTCTTGAAAGTGTTCTAGCATCCATTTTAGAAAATACGTGCAGATCGTCCAACCACCAATCAGAACAGCATATGCACCAGTTTTCTATAATAAAAAAACTGCTAAAACAAACACACAAAACAGACAAAACAGACAAACAGACAGAGACAAAGTGAGAAAAAAATGCTACTGAAGTTTATAAATAAATGAATTCCAGTTATCCATAATGTTGCAATTGACTTAACATTAGAGTACCTACAAAAACAACAATCATACACATTACTTACAGTTGGCATCAGGCGACTCAAGATATAGACAACAACAAGAACTGATGCTAGTACCCCAACAGTCATACCCGAGCTATAGAAAAATAGAGGATTCCTAGACAACAATTGGATACATTTGTATACAAATAGACTCAATACACCTGCAAGCATTAATACCTGCTCATTCTTTCAGCAGCAAAAAAGAGAAACAAGCCAACCAAGAGACAAACCGGAAACTGCCAGTGAATCACTGCAATAGAACTCACATAAAAACGACTGAAACATGCTAGTTTCTTGTATCTTTGGCTTACTATACCTATATGGAATGACTCACTGCTTACATACTAGGTATATGCCTACCTAACTGTCTGTCCATCCATCTGCATAGCTGTACGTGCATCAGTCTGGTCATCAGTCAGTCTGTCTGTCTGTCTGTCCGTCCGTCTCATGCACTCATTCACTTTAGCAACGTCAATCAATCAGTTAGCAGCCACACACTACACACTCTACCTCGAATGGTAGTGTTAATGTAGAACTCTGCCCGAGACACAGTGAACACGAGACCAAAACACGATTCTCCAAATGGTGACAACATCATGGAATCCTGGTGCCATGGCCAATACAACCAGCGACTGTCCATCTTGTTCTTCTCTTGTACCACTTGGGCTGAACTATTGCCACTCAGCAACTGATAGTTCTTAGTGCTGGAGAAAACTTGAGCCTACGTAAAATTTTCTCAAAATGTAGCCATGCAAACTCAATTAGCAAATGGTTAAATTTCATTTGTTTCATGTTGATTGTTATATTATTCTACTGTACTGTTCCAGTAAACCTTCACCTCCTAAAATAAGTCAGCACTTTGAACTGCACCTTAGAAGTACATTACATGGCAACATGCTATAGACACTACGTCAGCCTGGATGGTAACACCAATGATTGAAGAAAATTTCTGTACATTAGTACAAATCAACTATTCTATATCGCTTGAAAAATCGTGTGGAAAAAACAAAATCCAAGGCAACGTGCTTGTTTATGCAGTCAAGACTCTGAATCCCAATAAAACTTCCTTTCTGCATTGAAGTTGAAAGTGAATTCGCTTTCAACTTCAATGCAGAAAATTGTTAGTTCCAATAATACTTTCAACTTCAACGCAGGAAATTGTTAGTTCCAATAATACTTGTATATATTATTGGAACTAACAATTTCCTGCATTGAAGTTGAAAGTGAATGTGACATAATGAAAAAGAAAGTGTTATCATAAACATATTTATGGTATTTGTGTCTTAATTAATGTCAAACTGTTGCTTATAATACTTCATGATCCAGACATCTCAACAAATACTCAAGTACTCAAACACCAACACACACACACACACACACACACACACACACACACACACACACACACACACACACACACACTCACATGTACGCTGCTCCATAGCCTAAAAATCGCCTCTGGAGAAAACAGTTCGATGCCTTTGTAACAATAAATGTACAACCGATCCTCACGTGGTTTACATTTTTGCTGGAAAAACCCAGAAGCATCGACCTACAGATCTCAACACAAAATTCCAATAAAGCAGTGTTCTTTTCTGACCCTTGGTGCGTCTCTAGGTGTTGTTCCAGGCTTGAGCCAGTAACCTAGAAACAAAAATATCAAAAAAAGTTGTTAGTTGAAATGTTGAGGAAAGTTATTAATCGAGACGATGCTTACAGTCGTCTTCTTCGCAGTTGCGGGCGCTATGCGAAATGCTGACAAGCAGCAACGCAGGCAGAAGAGATTTGAAGAGCCACGCGGTAACGCACATTTAAAACATGCAGCCGCGTGACGTCCCGGATGTCAAATGAAGTGAGCTTTCTCTGTTGGATACAGAATTATAAAATGCGTACGCCTCTCCACTTATCCGTCCTAAAGGAAGGCTGGTGTTAGGGTTAGCTATAGGGTAAGGTTGGTCTTCAATTAATGAATGAATTTATAATTAATTCATTGCATTTGTCATATGCATCCTGATTCAAATGAGTCTGTATGTAATATAATAAATATGACTACATGACCTACAATGTAAAAAAAGAGGAAAGCTACCTACTAGTGGTAGTCCAAAAAACGATGTAAAGACGTAGGCACATGACCAACATATGATATCAAGTTGTCCTTCACAGCACAAGCGGAAAAAGACTGCAGGGTCTTGAATGGAAGATGTTCACTAAGCCAGTCGCTAACTTCAGAGCCACTGGTACACAACTGCAATGCTGTCCGTCCGTGAATGTCTCTGCAGTGAGCGTATGTTCCTCTTGTCAGTAGTTCGTTTAGAATGTCGACTTTGCAGCGTGACGTTCTGTTACAAGCCAATAAGAAAGGTGTCTCTTGATTGTTACTCTGGATATTGAGCCGATGACCAGATTTGATGAGACACTTTACAACAGGTAGAGATGGAAACTCCATTGGTCGTCGATCAACAGCAAATGCTCCTTTTGTTTCGTGTGTGCATGCCAAATGTAACAGAGTCTGGCCTTTCTCATTTCTTGGATCAAGAAGAATCAATTTACGAACTAATTGTGTAACACATTCAGAAGAATGTGCTTCTGTCACTTTAGTCGAATGCTCATCATCTTGTAATTTTTTACTCTCACACAAACACTTGATCCACACTGCAAGCAAATGAAGACAAGAAACCATCAATTTTCCTACAGCTTTCCGCATATCTTCAGTCTCTTCTCTAGCTGTAATGCTTTTCAAGACTTTCTCCATCTTATGGACAGCATCACTAAAGAATGGTTCCATGTCTGTGAAATACCATTTGAGACTAAAGTATTGGAATAACCGTGCATGCACAAGGATGATCTCATCTTCTTCAAAAGCGGGACTATCGACTCGACATGTGACTTGGTTTTGCAACTTCATGGCATGTTTCATTAGATCGATACATCGATCATACATTTTATGTCGAATGTATTGTACTGCACGATATCTTACTTGGTGAGCTGTAAATGGATGGTGTGTTCCTAAAACGCGTTCTCTAACAGCAAGAGCTCTCATCATCATCATATCTGGATCAGTAGCAAGAGCTAAGAGATCATCGTCACTCACAGGTTCCATCACATTTCGATACGCATTAACTGTATGTACATTTTGAAGGTCATTCAGTAAGTGTGATGAGTCTGTCCGTCTTAGTTCTAGTGCCTCTTGCCATAATGATAGCCCAACTCCCATGCCTTTATCCATGTCAATGACCGATGCTCCTGCTAGTTCCAAAGCCATGATTTTCTCTTCTACGGAATACTCATCACCAGTTGAAGACACTAAATATCGAACAATATCGTAATTAGAATACGAAGCAGCTACAAACAGTTCATTCAGGCCAGTCGATTCCACAGTTCGCTTGGCTCCGATTTCAAACAAAAACTTTACCACACTTAACTGTCCAGTTGCGCACGCAGTCAGCAGCGGTGTCTGCAACTGATCATTATAAAGGTTCACGTCACATCCAGCTCTTTCCAACGTTCGTATGATATCCATGTGACCATGGAAGCAAGCACCTCGAAACGGTGTCGACTTCGTTCTCGTTCCGTGATTTAAATCGGCTCCTCTATCGATCAAATCCTTCACTAGCTCAACATGCCCGCCTGTTGATGATATCCACAGTGGTGTAGCATCATCTACATACCGGTCATACGTGCTGTTCTGAAACGACTTAACCCTTCCGGTCTGTTCGATATCAACCAAACATTCATCCAACAGAAAGCGCACGATTTCACGATGATTGCCTCTAGCTGCGGCTATTAATGCTGTACTATTGTTCTCGATGTGTGTTGTCAGTAGTCTTTCTACTATCTGCTGTCTGGTTAGCTCGCATTTGCTGTCTTGTTTTTGAATCGTGCTGACTTCGTTATCTAGAACTTGACGATATTCTTCGACACTTCCACATTCTACTGCCTCATAAAGACGTCGTATTCCTCGGCTATACAGTCCCTCAAGAGACTCGACATTTTCCTCCATGTAAGCGAGTAACCCGGATGTAAATTTATATCCGGGACTTTCGCATAATTTTGTACCATACGATCTGCAGTCTTTGATCAAAATTGCCACACTCTTATTATAACGGCATTTCTTAAATTTAATTTTATTAGCGTTGTCATTTCAGTTCAAATTATCTGACACTTTGCAACGGTCTGAAAACCGAGGCTAATCTGACAGTGATTAGTGTGATAATCAAAATCACGTGGAATAAACAAACAGAATGGCTCTCAACTTGAAGAACGCTTTTTATACAGGTGACTATATACCTACATGGACGTGTACGAATACGCACAATGTGTCTTGCGTGTGCAGATCTGCTGCCTCACGTCACTTCGTCTGATAAGACGTACGAGTTTGTGAAGGAAATTTGCCAAGTTATGCTCGAGTTTATAGAGCAGTCGTTTGACCGTTCGACGAGGGTGGTTGAGTTTGCACAGCCTGACGAGCTTGCGTCTAAGATGGACTTTACTCTGAGGGATGGACCGGTTCATTTGCAACAGATTGTACACTATTGCAGACAAGCACTGCAGTACAGCGTAAAGACAGGTGTGTGTGTGTGTGTGTGTGTGTGTGTGTGTGTGTGTGCGTGCGCGCGCGCGAGTGTGTGTGTGTGTGTGTGTGTGTGTGTGTGTGTGTGTGCGTGCGCGCGCGCGAGTGTGCGTGTGTGTGTGTGTGTGTGTGTGTGTGTGTGTGTGTGTGTGTGTGTGTGTGTGTGCGCACGTCTCTTAATTGCTTTATTGTAGAATGCATGTCTTCTCCCCAGTCTTTGCTTTCAATTGTATATTGACATTCTTTGTAGGTCATCCTTATTTCTTCAATCAACTCTTTGCTGGAATTGATGTCGTGTCTCTCATGGGAGATTGTATTGCATCAGCAGCCAATGCCAGCATGTGAAGAAAACAATATCAAGACTATAACATGTGTGATACGCAATTTCCTGTTGTACGTCAGGTATACATATGAAGTCGGACCAGTGTTTGTCTTGATGGAAAATGAAGTGCTTAAGAAGATGATGGAGTTCATTGGGTACACATCAGGAGATGGCATTCTAGCTCCGGGTAGAGACATATAATGTACACGTCTGACAAGCAACCCTGCTGGTGCTTTCTTCTGTGTGTGCATTTGTATGTCCTGCACTTGTGTTGATCCTTACAAACAGAGCTACCTATTCACACATTTCCCTTCGTAACTGTCTGCACTGCTCTTTTGTATTGTAGGTGGCTCTCTGTCTAACATGTATGCTTTAAATGCTGCTCGATTCAAGTGTGATGTGGTTCTTAATTACACGTGTGGGTTGTGGCAAATTGTAGATTTTGTTGTTTCAGAATGTTTCCTGAGAGTAAGACAAAGGGAATACGCCATCTTCCTCCACTTGTTTGTTTTACATCTCGAGAGGTGAGACGTACTTGTGTCCACACATGTATTTGTTGTTGTTGGTAGCAAGTTGGTATAGGGACATTATTCAATGAAAAAAGGAGCTGCTCTCCTTGGACTAGGAACTGACAGCATCATTCCAGTTGAAACGGATGACACGTCTGTTTATGCCACAACTGACACAGAAACATGTTGCAATGTATTTCTGTTATAGAGGCAGCATGAATGCGTCTGATCTAAGGACTAAAGTTGTAGATGCTAAGGCAAAGGTACATTACATTACCAAACTATGGACAGACACAATACAAACAAGTTGACAAACGTGCTGCTTTTGTAGGGATTATGTCCTTTCATAGTGAATGCAACATCTGGTACGACAGTGAGAGGAGCATTTGATCCTCTAAATGCCATAGCGGACATTTGCCAAGAGTTCAACATGTGGCTCCACATTGATGTTGTTCAAAATCACATTTCACACTGTCTTAGTTATAGTGTACATGTATTGACGTGTTGATAGGCTGCATGGGGAGGAGCATGTCTGTTGTCAAAAACTCATCGCCATCTTATGAATGGGAGTGAGAGGTTAAACCAGATTCTTCAGCTCTTTCCATGAACTCTATGCCATCATGTTATGTTGCTTTCTACCTTTAGAGCTGATTCTATTACTTGGAATCCACACAAACTGATGGGAGTTCCACTTCAATGTTCAGCGTTTATCACTAAACACACAGTAATGCTTTATGTAACCCATGTATTTTACTGATTGCATACTGTTGCTGTGCTTATACATACAGGGATTGCTGAAGGAATGCAACAGCACGCATGCCACATACTTGTTTCAACAGGACAAGAAACAATATGACGTGTCGTATGACACAGGAGACAAGGCCATACAATGTGGCCGACACAACGATGTTCTCAAACTGTGGCTGACATGGAAAGCACAAGTAAAATGACTTTCACTGTTGAACCATGCAACTTGTGATTATTGTTCTTGCTGTGTAGGGTCACTGCGGCTACGAGCAGCGTGTTGATAAGGCATTTGACAATGCAAAGTTGATATAAAACAATATAATAGCAGCAACTGTATTAGTTGATGGCAATCCGTTTTCCAGGTATCTGACTGAACAGATAGTGAAAAGGACAGGCTTTGAACTTGTGTCTCAGGTTATTGGCTTCTGCACAGATCAACGTGCACAGGAGATTGAATTTTACTGAGTGTCGGTTGATATGTGTTCCAGCCATTGTTTGTCAATGTGTGTTTCTGGTATTATCCAGTCAGCATGAGGCATCTACCAGATGGGCCAGAAAAGACGGAGAAACTACACAGGGTCAGTACCTACTTACCCATACTATATCTAGTTTTCAGTCAACACCAACGATTTTGATCTAGTTGTTGTTTATGCTGATAATATATAAATATATATATTTATATATGTATATATGAGACGAGTATGCACTCAGACATACAGATGGACAGATGAATGGATTGATGGATGGACATATATACATACATACATACATACATACAGACAGACATACATACATACAGACAGACAGACATACAGATTGTTTCATTGATTCTAAACTTTAATTAAAAGACACAACAAGCAAATCTTCACAAGTAAATAAATCCATGCACCTCAGTCCATTCTCTGTTTATCAATTCAGACCTAATGGATTAAACAGATAGACAGACACACAGACAGGAGTCATCAGATATGACGTGACCTCAGCCACTGGGGTCCAAGTGAGACTTTGAGTGCTCACACCACAGTTGGCTTGGGTGCTCCTGTGAGTTCCTGACCGCTCCAGGAGATTGTAGCAGACAGACAGACATGCAGGCAGACAGACAGGCAGACAGACAGACAGACAGGTAGGCAGGCAGGCAGACAGGCAGGCAGACAGGCAGACAGACAGACAGGCTCATTCTGTGCATGAGCTGCCAAAATGTTTCGCAGCTTTAGACCCTCAGATTGATGTTTTGTTATCCTCAAAGAGTCCTGAAAATTCTGTAGGCCACATTCTTCATGAATGTTTAGATCCTGATCAATCAATGAATTATCTATTGTCTAATACTAAGCATCTGCAGCATCATCTGATAGATAAGGCCACGAAAGCTCAAGTCAATATTTTATTGGCTAAAGAGTCTGGAAAGGATTCAGCATGATTGCGTTCATTCCTTGCAAGGAAAAGGTGCAGGCTCTTGGCTAAATGCCATTCCATCCAGAATCTCGCAATCGTACCTGGAAATTTTTGCTTGGCGGCATTCATGAGGTTGGGGATGGATGGCAATGCCCTTGCCCTTGTTGGCAGATTAGTGCGAATGTGAATGTGGAAAAACAATCGATAGAGAAGGGTATCATTTGACTTATAAAGTTGGAGGTGGACCAGTGTGGTCTCACAACTGTATGGTTTCTGTGTGGGCAGATTGTCTCAGCCAGCTACAAGTACCGTACTACATTGAGCCTAAACATCGCTACACCACTTCCAGTGGTGGGCCAGACATCTATGTTGCTGAATCATTCTACATGCCAGCGGCAGAATTAGACATTGCTCTATCACGTCCATTCAGCAAAGATATCCTATCTAGAGCTGCTTATATTGATGGGGCTGCAGCATGTCGGGTCGTAAGAATGCATCCAATTTTACAACATATTGGAGACAACGTTTATCAGTTCAGTTACAACAATGTAACAATAGAGTGATTACCAGGAAGACATCTTGCTTACTGGAACATACAAGGAAAGTGAAGAGAATGAACAACATACACAATTATTAACGTGCTTTACTGTACAGCCCTCTACAGGGCTGGTTTCTGTAGAGTTTTAGTTTGGTAGAGATTTTGTGCGATTGGGACAGTAGAGTTGCTTAGTTGTGTTGAATGTAGATTTCAATGTTGAAAATATATGTACTGGACAGACAGACAGACAGACAGACAGACAAACAGACTGCTGTGATGTATGATAGTGGGATTGTAAGAAATAAATGATTCTTGACAAACAGACAGACAGACAGACAAACAGGCAGACAGACAGGCAGGCAGAGTTAGTTAAGATTTGTGTAGTTTGTTTTAGCTTGTGATAGTTCTGATTTAGCCTGTGATAGTTCCGATTTATGAAAATATATTTCTTTGACAGACAGACAGACAGACAGACAGACAGACAGACAGGTGGACGGACAGACAGGTGGACGGACGGACGGTCGGACAGACAGACAGACAGACAGACAGACAGACAGACAGACAGACAGACAAACCTGCATACAGACCGATACCACCACCAGTACAAAACCATAACAGGATGGAAAGAACACGCATTAGTATTGTCTGTTTAGGTCGGCCCTGAAGTGAAGAAGAGGATGACCGAGAAAGGCAGTCTACTGTTAGGCTATCAACCCGTCAAAGACAAATGCAATTCATTCAGGATGATTGTTCACAGTTCTGCAGTCGGCCACGCTGATATGGACTACGTGTTGGATGAGATAGAACGCCTGGCTGCTGACCTGACATTATGACAATACATTCAATCATTAGTCATAAATAAACATACGAGTTACTTGCCTTTCTGTGGGTACACAAGATGAATGTCCATCTGTATATCAGAACAGGTGTAGCTAATATTTATGAATTCCAATTTGTCTGTGTCAATCCATCCATTCTATTGTCTAACTGCCTGGACTTCGTTGCTCTGTATCCTTTTCCTGACTTGACCAACTGGCTGAGCAGATACAGAAAGCTAGAAAGACATTAGCAGATATATATATATATATATATATATATATATATTTTTTTTTTTTTTTTTTTTAATATTTTTATTTTTTTTTATTTTTTATTTTTTATTTTTTTAATAACCGCCCAATGGACGGAACACTACTGAAAAACACCACTACAAACACTTGCTACAGACAAAACATCTAGATGTTCAGTTATTATGCGAGAGTTGTATTGCCACAGTTTCACAGACAGTTGTTCATGAAGGTTAGTAATAGCTCGGCTGAAACTGTGACCTGTAGACAAAGTAGACTTCTTGGCAATAGACTTCAGCAGTTCAAGACTATGTTCTGACCAG